>NW_026874308.1:0-16351 GCF_032173495.1 Musca vetustissima
CGTATGCGGAAAGGGAATAAAAAAAATATTTCATATGGAAATGGTGAATACCGTATAATTAGTTGTACTATAGTTCTGAATTCCACCTCTATTCCTACATTTAATATCAAGTTTATTACCATTAATAACTCTTCATACACATAAACACTATTTTCCGAAATCCACACTTTAGCAAAAACGTACAGGTTCCACATGTAATTCCATTTAGAACTTTTCGAACACCACTAAATTTAGTACCAAAAACCCTTTGGTCCTTCTTTCTAACTCTCTCTGTCAATGACCAACATTCTAAATTTTAGGTTTCCAGCTCTCTCCGTTATCCAAGTTTAGTGAATTTTCTATTCTATACTATTGGTACACATAAATTCGAGTTTCCAAAGTTGTCTCCATAGCTCAATACTACACTTCAACAGTAAACTTAGTTCCAAATCTCAAGATTCAACCAAATCCAAATGGTTTCAAATTTAGTACCATTTAGTAATTCTCATACTCATAGGTAAGAATTTCTAAAACTACATCAATCCATCAATCCTAATCTTACTTCCACCAAAGTCCAAATTGTTCCAAATTATTTTTAAGTCCAAATATTAGGATTCCCGCTCACACAAAACGAATTGTACCATATTTAGTACCAATTAGGTCTTCTCGTATCCATAAGTACGAAATTCCAATACTTCCTTAATCTTGCAATTTTAATTACAAATTTACGTTTACTATCTCTATCCGTTAACTCGAATCAAAATTGTACCAATTTTTTTACCATTTAGTACACATAATGACGAATTTTAAAAAATTACCGACATATCTCAATTCTGCACTCAAACTGTAATATTAATTCAAAATTTTAGAATACAGCCCTATCCGTTCACACATTTGTAAGATTTCCGGACCCATTTAGTACTTTTTGTTTCTATAATTAACAATTTCCTAAACTATGTCAATCTTACACTCCAACAGTAATTTTAATTAAAAAATAATCATTTCAGGTTTTCAGTTCTATCCTTTCAAGCAAAATCCAAATTGTACTAAATTTAGTACAATATAGTACCTTTCGTACCAATAAGTACGAATTTCATAATCTACCTCAGTCCTACATTCCAACAGTCATTTTAATTCCCAATTTGAAGACTTCAGCTCTGTCTGTTCACCTAAATCCAACTTCCACCAAATTTAGTACCATTTAGTACTTTTCGTACAAATAAGTACGATTTTTTAAAGCTAATTCCGATTATCAAGATTCCATCTCTACACACTCAACTGAATGTAAATAGTACGAAATTAAGTACCATTTTACACTTTTTATACACATAAGTACGAATGTACTTATTTCCGTACATCAACACTACTTCCCAACCAGTATTTCATTTCATATGTCAAGATTCATGCTATATATGTTCAATATATATACAACAGGAAGTAAATTCAGTAAAGTTTAGTACCTTTAGTACACTTATAGGTCGAATTTCCAAAAACCCTTTGCACATCATTCTAACTTTCCATCAGTGACCAACATTCCAAATTTCAGAATTCTAGCTCTTCCCGTTCGCTAATAAAAAGGAAACCATATTTGGTACATTTTAGTACTTTTCGTACCCTTCTACTTCCAACAAAACTTCCTGCATACCCCGATCCTACACCCCCATAATGACTGTACACTGTAGTATGAATTTCCAAAACTTCCTACTTAACCCAAACCTACACTTCACAGAGATCCTAATTCCAAGTTTCAGAATTCCAACGCTATCGGTTCACTCACAATCCAAATTGTACCAAATTTAGCACACAGTAGTATGAATTTCCAAAACCTCCAACTTACCCTAACCCTACAACCCCACAGTGACCCTAAATCCAAGTTACAGGATTACAACTCTATCGGTTCACTCACAATTCAAATTGTACCAAATTTAGTACACAGTAGTACGAATTTCCAAAACCTCCTACTTACCCCAATCCTACACCACCACAGTGATCCTAACACCAAGTTTCAGGATTCCAACTCTATCTGTTCGCCCACAATTAAAATTGTACCACATTTAGTACACAGTAGTACCAATTTCCAAAACATCCTACATACCCCAATCCTACACCCTCACAATTATCCTAAATCCAAGTTTTAGGATTCCAACTCTATCGGTTCACCCTCAATTCAAATTGTACCAAATTAAGTACATAGTAGTACCAATTTCCAAAACTTCCTACATACCCCAATTCTACACCCCCACAGTGATCCTAAATCCAAGTTTCAGAATTCCAACTCCATCGGTTTATCCCCAATTCAATTTGTACCAAATTTAGTACACTGTAGTACGAATTTCCAAAACTTCCTACAAACCCCAATCCTACACCCTCGCAGTGATCCTAAATCCAAGTTTCAGGATTCCAACTCTATCGGTTCACCCCCAATTCAAATTGTACCAAATTTAGTACACAGTAGTACGAATTTCCAAAACCTCCTACTTACCCCAATCCTACACCACCACAGTGATCCTAACACCAAGTTTCAGGATTCCAACTCTATCTGTTCGCCCACAATTAAAATTGTACCACATTTAGTACACAGTAGTACCAATTTCCAAAACTTCCTACATACCCCAATCCTACACCCCCACAGTGATCCTAAATCCAAGTTTCAGAATTCCAACTCCATCGGTTTATCCCCAATTCAATTTGTACCAAATTTAGTACACTGTAGTACGAATTTCCAAAACTTCCTACAAACCCCAATCCTACACCCTCGCAGTGATCCTAAATCCAAGTTTCAGGATTCCAACTCTATCGGTTCACCCCCAATTCAAATTGTACCAAATTTAGTACACAGTACTATGAGTTTCCAAAACTTCCTACAGACCCCAATCCTACACCCCCACAGTGATCCTATATCCAAGTTTCAGGATTCCAACTCTATCGGTTCACCCTCAATTCAAATTGTACCAAATTTAGTACATAGTAGTACCAATTTCCAAAACTTCCTACATACCCCAATTCTACACCCCCACAGTGATCCTAAATCCAAGTTTCAGGATTCCAACTCTATCGGTTCATCCACAATTCAATTTGTACCAAATTTAGTACACTGTAGTACGAATTTCCAAAACTTCCTACATACCCCAATTCTACACCCCCACAGTGATCCTAAAACAAAGTTTCAAGATTCCAACTCTATCGATTCATCCACAAATCAATTTGTACCAAATTTAGTACACTGTAGTACGAATTTCCAAAACTTCCTACAGATCCCAATCCTACACCCTCACAGTGATCCTAAATCCAAGTTTCTGGATTCCAACTCTATCGGTTCACCTACAGTTCAAATTGTACGATATTTAGTACACAGTAGTACGAATTTCGGAAACTTCTTACTTACCCTAAACAGAGATGCTAAATCCAAGTTTCAGGATTACAACTCTTTCGGTTCACTCACAATTCAAATTGTACCAAATTTAGTACACAGTAGTACGAATTTCCAAAACGTCCCACTTAACCCAAACTTTCACCCCCAGACTGATCCTAAATCCAAGATTTATGATTCCAACTCTATCGGTTCACCCACAATTCAAATTGTACCAAATTTAGTACACATTAGTAAAAATTTTTAAAACTTCCTACATATCTCGATCTTACACCCAAACAGTTATCCTGACTCCAAATTTCATGATTCTAGCTCTATTGGTTCGCATAAAATTCAAATTGTACCAAATTTAGTACCATTTAGTACCCATGAATATAAATTACTGAAACTGGGTAAAAAAATTCCAAAACTACGTACATTCCCAATCCTACACTCAGATGTCCAACTCCTAATGTTAATTTCAAATTTCAGGATTCCAGCTCGATTTGTATCTCCAAATTAAATTTGTACCAAATATAGTATCATATAGTACTTTTCGTACACATGAGTACACGCTTTCAAAACCATCTCCTTAAATAGACTCTACATCTCATCCCTAAGTCGCATTCCAAATTTCAAGTTTTTAGCTCTATCAATTCACATGCTACGAAATTGTACAAAATTAAGTACATTTTAGTACTTTTCGTACCCTTCTATTTCGAATTTCCAAAAACCCGTTGGTACATCTATCCTACACTCAGCGACCACCAATCCAAATTTCAGAGTTCTAGCTCTACCGGTTCGCCAAATACTAATGGTATCACATTTAGTACTTTTTAGTACTTTTCGTACCGTTCTAGTACGAATTTCCAAAAACGCTTTTGTACATCTTCCTAACTTTACATCAGTGACCCACATTCCAAATTTCAGAATTCTAGCTCTTCCCGTTCGCCTAATACAAAGGGTACCATATTTGGTACATTTTAGTACTTTTCGTACCCTTCTAGTTCGAATTTCCAAAAACCCAGCCTTATCTCACGCCTACACACCAACACCAACCCACACTCAAAATTTCAAGCTTCTAGCTTTAGCCGTTTCGTCTGGGCGATGATCTGTCAGTCAGTCACTCATTCACTCACTCACTCACTTAACACTAAGCTCTTTTATATATATAGATTTATCTAAATGTGAATCGGACTAGATCTATCCATAGACATGTCATTCGTTTGGGACAAAAGTATGAAAATCGACTTCAAACAAATATCAATAGGTCATCCGTTGGGCTATGTCTGTACTTTTATTCTTGGCTCAATTTTGGACGTTGTGCAAAATTTGATGTCAATCTGACAAACATAAGGAGTTTGATGTTCAATTTACTTAAAATCGGACGAAAGTATATATAGAAGCTATACCCAAATATAAAACGATTTCAACGAAACTTGTCACAGGTTTAGTTATACTAATTTCGGTACGTTTAGTTCCTATCAGCCATATATTGGTTTCTTGGTGCGTCAATTACTTCATATCAGCTATATCTAAATCCCAACCGAATTTTACGAGACTTTGCTCACAAAATTCTGGACTAAATTCAGTACGCTATGCAACATAAGAACTTTGGCACATTATTTAAATTAAATCGGACAATAAAATATATATAGATCTGAACCGATTTTCACGAAACTTGGCAGACATCGCACTACGCTCATTCAATACGCCATATTTCGTGCAAATGGAAAGATATATAGGGACTTTGGTGCACCATTTACATGAAATCGGACGAAACTATATATGGGAGCTATATCAAAATCTGAACCGATTTTCTCGAAACTTGGCACACATCATTCTGGACCTACTTCAGTACTCTGTGCCAAATTTCATGCAAATCGAAAGATATAGAGGGACTTTGGTGTCCCATTTACCTTAAATCGGACGAAACTATATATGGGAGCTATATCTAAACCTGAACCGATTTTCTCGAAACTTGGCACACATCATTCTGGACCTAATTCAGTACTCTATGCCAAATTTCATGCAAATCGAAAGATATAGAGGGACTTTGGTGCCCCATTTACCTTAAATCGGTCGAAAGTGATTCTATGCATAATCTCAAAAGGAACTATGTGTCTATCTCAAAGACATAATACCACAGTGTGGTGAAGGGTATAATGATGCAAATCCCATAAAACTTAAAAAACAATAGAGGCAGTAGTTAAGCGTGTAACGTTGAAGCAAATGATAAAAATCTGTCATGCAAAAAGGGGAATAAATTCACTTTTATAACCATAATTAAATGCTTAATTATATAATAATAATACTTATTTTGGGGTGATAAAAAATTATTGAGTAGTAAACAAAAATAAAACTTGAAACCGGATTGATGTCCTTATACGGATATATATATTATAAATATAATTTGGTTTGTAAACGGGCATATCGAAAATCAGGTCGTATCGTTCTATGAGAACTATACCAAAACATAAAATCGAAATTACCAAATGACACCCAATTCTGAAACCCTACTGTCGTAGAATTTTAGGGAATCTTCCATTTAGATAGGACTTGTGTAATAAATTCTATACATAGAGGAGCTGTAAAATTATTCTTTTCATTGAAAATTCATCGAACCACTTCAATCAGTGGACTACCCCCCCGAAAGAGCTTCTATGTACCAAATATCTATTGAACGATCTCCAATGGCAAATATATTGACATATATTGATATCTATATATAATATTGAGACCATATATTCCAATGGGATCTAAATTAACTACATGGCAGGGTATAACGTCTTTGGGCATTTAGGTATAGCTATCATATATCTTCTATATTCAAGTCTATCATGCCGATTCTCTGAAATAAAGGTGCAGCAAACCCACACAATTTGCCTGCCGAATTGTTCGCATTTATTATACGACTGGGATGAAATTTGATATGATAGGGAATTACTATTTTAGGAACAACCTAGGTTTTCATTAAAACCTCTTACAATATTTTAGAAAATAATATTGACCTTCCACATGTCTTACACCCTTTCGAAAACACCAACACTGACTAAAACGATTTTTACAAAACGTTAAGGAAAATGTGGGAATTTTGTAAATATGAAAATTTATGGAAAATACAAAAACACCACCACCAACAACAATAAATCACTATTTACCAGCTATCATCAGTTTTTGCTGTTGTTTTTTGTGTAATTTGATTATAGGTGGAAATGCATAATTTTCTGCTCAATTAGATTTGAAGGAAGAAAAAAAAAACACTGAAATGTTATGCCCCTACACACTTGTATCGATGTATGTTTGTTTGTACGTATGTGAGATATTTATGATAGGATATCGTGTGAACCAACATATTTGCATTTTCCTATAATCATAATAATTTGTATGCAAACAATAACAAGCAAAGAGTTTATGATTTAAAAAAAATGAAAAAAAAGTATTGGTTACTTACATTCCAACGCCATTTGTCCATTGAAATCGCGATATAGCTCGCAATTTTTAAGACAGAGCATACCACATACCTTGCTAGTATACATAGCATATGACATTGATAAGGAGGCATATGGATCCACGTTAAAATAACTTAAATCCCGTAAATTCACAGGACAGATGAAAATTATCAATATAGGCCAATGTATCGATATAGCCCGCAGCATGTCCCCTTTTTATACCCTTCACCACACTGTGGTACGGGGTATTATGTCTTTGTGCATATGTTTGTAACAGGCAAAAATAATCGAGATAGGCCCATGGTTCCTTTTGAGAATATGCATAGAATCACTTTCTGAGTCGATTTATGCATGCCCGTCCGTCTGTCCATGTTGAATTGGATGACAATTGGCACAGCTCATTTGTTTGGCCCAAGGACGAACCCTATTGAAATTGGGAAAAATCGGTTCAGATTTAGATATAGCTCCCATATATATTTTCGTCCGATTTAGGTAAATGGTGTACAAAATTCCCTATAAATCTTTCGATTTGCACGAAATTTGGCATAGCGTATTGAATTACGTCTAGAATGATGTGTACAAAGTTTCGTGAAAATCGATTCAGATTTAGATATAGCTCCCATATATATCTTCGTCCGATTTAAGGTAATTGGTGCATCAATGTCTCTGAAAATCATTCGATTTGCATGAAATTTGTCATAGCTTACTGAATTAAGTCCACAATAACGTGTGCTAATTTTCGTGAAAATCGGTTCAGATTTAGATGTAGCATGGTGCACCAAAGTCCCTACATATTTGCACGAATTTTGGTATAGGGTACTGAATTAAGTCTAGAATGATGTTGCTAAGCTTCGTGAAAAGATCCATAGCTAGGCCGATTGCACAACGTAATGAAGTAATTTTAGGCCTTTTTTGACATAGGCCCATATAAGGGTACCGAACGATTTTATGTATTTTGATGATCCCGAACAATTTTGTCTATACTTTGAAATGTAATTTTCTTAGAGGATAAAAACCTCCGAGAAAAGTTTGTCAGTCTGTAATATTGGCTAGGTGGTATACAATCTATACCGTCATCTCGTATTAGTTATGGGGTATGTCCTTCGCCGCCACTATTTGATACCAGAAGCTTTTCAAAATGCTCCTTCCAGATCCTCAACATCCTATATGTATCTGTCACCAGGTTTCCATCTTCATGTCTACCGGAGGATGGGCCTGCTCCAAAACCTTCTGTTTGATGTTTATTCGCTGGAGGGTTTTTTATACAAGAGGTGGAGGTCTTCTTGTTGAAGAGCTGTAGGTCTTCTTATAGAAGAGCTGTAGGTCTTCTTATAGAAGAACTGTAGGCCTTCTTATAGAAGAGCTGTAGGTCTTCTTATAGAAGAGCTGTAGGTCTTCTTATAGAAGAGCTGTAGGTCTTCTTATAGAAGACCTGTAGGTCTTCTTATAAAAGACCTGTAGGTCTTCTTATAGAAGACCTGTAGGTCTTCTTATAAAAGACCTGTAGGTCTTTTTATAGAAGACCTGTAGGTCTTCTTATAAAAGACCTGTAGGTCTTCTTATAAAAGACCTGTAGGTCTTCTTATAGAATACCTGTAGGTCTTCTTATAAAAGACCTGTAGGTCTTCTTATAGAAGACCTGTAGGTCCTCTTATAGAAGACCTGTAGGTCTTCTTATAGAAGACCTGTAGGTCTTCTTATAGAAGACCTGTAGGTCTTCTTATAGAAGACCTGTAGGTCTTCTTATAGAAGACCTGTAGGTCTTCTTAAAGAGCAGTAGCTCTTCTTATAGAAGAGCTGTAGGTCTTCTTATAGAAGAGTAGGTCTTCTTATAGAAGAGCTGTAGGTCTTCTTATAGAAGAGCTGTAGGTCTTCTTATAGAAGAGCTGTAGGTCTTCTTATAGAAGAGCTGTAGGTCTTCTTATAGAAGAGCTGTAGGTCTTCTTATAGAAGAGCTGTAGGTCTTCTTATAGAAGAGCTGTAGGTCTTCTTATAGAAGAGCTGTATGTCTTCTTATAGAAGAGCTGTAGGTCTTCTTATAGAAGAGCTGTAGGTCTTCTTATAGAAGAGCTGTATGTCTTCTTATAGAAGAGCTGTAGGTCTTCTTATAGAAGAGCTGTAGGTCTTCTTATAGAAGAGCTGTAGGTCTTCTTATAGAAGAGCTGTAGGTCTTCTTATAGAAGAGCTGTAGGTCTTCTTATAGAAGAGCTGTAAGTCTTCGTATAGAAGAACTGTAGGTCTTCTTATAGAAGAGCTGTAGGTCTTCGTATAGAAGAGCTGTAGGTCTTCGTATAGAAGAGCTGTAGGTCTTCGTATAGAAGAGCTGTAGGTCTTCGTATAGAAAAGCTGTAGGTCTTCGTATAGAAGAGCTGTAGGTCTTCGTATAGAAGAGCTGTAGGTCTTCGTATAGAAGAGCTGTAGGTCTTCGTATAGAAGAGCTGTAGGTCTTCGTATAGAAGAGCTGTAGGTCTTCGTATAGAAGAGCTGTAGGTCTTCGTATAGAAGAGCTGTAGGTCTTCGTATAGAAGAGCTGTAGGTCTTCGTATAGAAGAGCTGTAGGTCTTCGTATAGAAGAGCTGTAGGTCTTCGTATAGAAGAGCTGTAGGTCTTCGTATAGAAGAGCTGTAGGTCTTCGTATAGAAGAGCTGTAGGTCTTCGTATAGAAGAGCTGTAGGTCTTCGTATAGAAGAGCTGTAGGTCTTCGTATAGAAGAGCTGTAGGTCTTCGTATAGAAGAGCTGTAGGTCTTCGTACCTATTACCGATTAACTGAGCATAACATTGTGATATTCAACATAACCTTACAAATTTTTTGCAAAATTCTGCATTGATGTAGACGTTTTTTTTTTAATTTCTAGAATTTGTCTCCCCATGTTAAAATGGTCTCATTCTTCGGTTCAATGACCCATACCCCATTCTAACAAAGACAAATCATCATCGTAATATGTGCCTGCCTGCCATTTATTGTGATTTTGATCGCACTTATTTATTTCTTCTTCACTCCTTTTCATTTTCCCATCTTTTCGAAGCAATTGAAAATGTAACGGCAGCCTTTGCTTCTTGAGCTCAATTTTTTCTACTAGAAAAAAAATAAAACAAAAAAATTAAATTAGTAACGGTATAAATGCTATGATCTGGCCTTCCAATTGGATGACTTGTTCAAAAGAATGACGACGAGGAAGAAGAACAAGCACAAGAAATTGAAATTCGATTTAATATAAAAATAACAACGATGAATATTCAATCACGCACTCACTCCCCTGCTCAAATGCATCATCATTATTGTGGAGGTTCGATGGGGGAGGAAGTTCGACCCACCATACATGATATCATTATAGATATTCAAAAATTCAGCCACAGAAACATGTGCAGCCAGGGACAGACAATACGGACCCACCGCCTATCAATCTTAATGTGAATAAAAGAAACTGGTGGCATTCGGTTGATGTTATTAATAGAATTTCATATTGGATTGGGATGGATGATGACGATGAGGATGGTGGTGGCGTTGTAATGTTCTGTGGGGTGGGTGGGGTGTGCTGTTATGTGGTATTCGAATAGCTGTGTAAGAATGCGACGCACAAATGCATTCATTATTCAAATATGTCTTGACTTTTTTATCTGTGTGTCCATTTTTTTTATAGACGGGCATTGTTGTTGTCTTTTTTCTGTGAGACAGTGGTTTGCATAGGGGAATTGGAGGTAACATGGTAATCCTTACATGGGTCTCTTATATGAAGGAAGACTTTTTAGGGTTTACATCTAGATGATTGCATATAGACAGAGAACTTAGACAGGAATTCTGCATGTAGACAAAAATCTAAGTTATTAAAGATACATTTTAGTGTTGAATATCTCAAAGTTGCCTTATATCGGGTTCACATAAAGAATAAAATTTAAATAGATTCTATTTCGGACATAGTCCCCATATAAAAATCCGCACTTTATTCGATATTCTGAAGCTACTAGCCACATTCTCCAACGTTATTTCGCATTTCTGAGGGTAAAAAACGTCGTCGTGACCGAAAATTTTCATTTAAGGGATAGTGCTCATTTCAGATCACCGAGCGATTTTACATATTCTAGAGGTCCTAGGTCACATTCCCAGAGAATAAAATATAGTAGACATTACAATTGCCGTATATGGGTAAATGATCTTAATGAGGTTTAATGTTGGGTTCTCAAAAAAAAAAAAAAAAAAATAATAATAATAATAAATAGGTTCATCTTCTGACACGGCATCCATATAGAAATTCCTACCCCATTTCCGATATTTTTAAAATCCTAGTTCCATTCTCCAACGTAAGTTTCTGTAATTACACATTTCTTCTTTGAAGACAAAAAACTGGAAATGTTCATTGAGGTCCATATATTGGCATTATCCTCATATAAGAGCTTCGGGCGATTTTACTCATTATAAAAGTCCTATGTCATGTTCTCATAGTTATCATATAAGAGACCCGATCAAATCTATGCATTATAAAGGCTCTAGGTCTTTTGACGTCGTTCTTAATGTATGTCAATTTTTATTCACAATCCTTATATTTATTCACAATCCTTATATTTATTCACAATCCTTAAATTTGGGGTATTTTGAAATTCCATACATAATAATGTTGTAAGGGTATTATAAGATTTATTGATCCTAGATCCTAGACCAAATATTGGTTGTTTAAAGGATATGGCGACCTAATAAGAACTTCTTAGAGATATGCCATATACAGGTGCTTTCTATAAATAGAAGAAATCAACAAGTCATTCTTTTTCAAAATTCTTCGAAGAGCCCTCCCATAAATAGAAGACCTCTGCGATGACATCAATAGGCAGAAGGCCTCACAGAGGGCTTCTATAACCAGAAAACCACTGAGGCGATTTTTCGGTGGTTGTCATAAAGGCTTTCAATGGATCAATAAACTCACAGAGACGTTCCATGGTTGAGGATCTCATAGAGCGACCTCACAGAAGCATTCTACAACTACCAGACCAAAAGACTTCTCAGATATTTCATAGCCCAATAATTCTATATAAGGCCTCCAATCAATAAAATCAATCATTGATTGGAGGCCTTTTATATAATTTTAAAAGTGGACACCCCACGGAGTTGTTCTATAAATAGAAACCGGTAATTCGATACGTCCATGCTTTCAATAACATTTCATAGGTAGAAAACCTTCTCGGTAGATGGAAGAACTCACAAACTTCTTTTGGAGTTAGAAGACCTGCAAGAGAACTTCCCTAGATAGAAGATCTCAGTGACGACTTCAATAAACAGATGACACACAGGGTGTTTTCGATGGATAGAAAACGTTACTAAAAGACTTACTATTAAATGAGAAAATCGCATAGGTATTCTATAGACAGAGGGCTTCGTATATATACCTCACACTTTATACAAATACCTGGACCTAAAACAGATCTTCTAAAGATAGAAGACCTCACAGAGATGTTTCACAGAAAAATTTAATATGTAAGTGACCTCTGAGTGGCGTTATATAATCAATATCGTCTAATTCCTTACAGTATTGCCACCTGAAGCCTCCCTTTGGACAGAAGACATCACAGAAGCTCTCCACATATGGAAGAACTCACATAGGACTTCTATAAATAGAAAACCTCTATAGATAGAAGACCACGCAGGACTCTTCCACAGACAGATGCACTCACAAAGTTCTTTTGTAGATTGAAGGCATCCCAGAGATTTCATTGTCCAAAGAGTGATATTATAGATTGAAGGCCTAACAGAGGCCTTTAATAGATAGAAGATCTCACTGAAGTGTTCTATTTTCTAAAGCAGAAAGTTTTCAGAGTGAATATAAAAATTACCCTACAAACGTTTTTTATAGAACTCGCCTATATAAAAACTCCGGGCTTCCGCTCGTCTATGAAAGACTCTATAGAAAGACGCCCGACTTCACCTCGTCCATAGAAATACCATTGGCTACCGCCCGAATATGGAAAGCTAAATCCACAGCTATAAAAGTCTCACTGATCTTCAGATCGTCTATAGAAAGACTTCATCTCGTCTATTGTAAGACTACCAGCTACCGCTCGTCTATGGAAAGATTCTAGGCTTCAGTAGGTAGACTTCCTACTAAATCGCATCAGCTTTTTTTTTTAAGACTACCTTCGGTGTTTATGAAGAGACTACCTTTAGACGGAATTAGAGACTACCTTTATTTCGTCTTTATTTCGATTCCTTTCACATGGTCTATAGAGACTCCCATCCAAACGTCTATGATAAACTTTCTCCAGCTAGTCTATAGATACTTCCACCAGGTCGCATATAGAAACTCCTTTCAGGTCTCCTATATAGACTTCCGTTCGCTCATCTACAGAAATACTCTCTTCAGAACATCTATAGAGACCCCTTCAGGTTGCATACAAAGTCCATGTTAAGTTTAGAGTCCCCTCGGATCATTCCTTTTGTCGTCCATAAAGACTCCCCTCAGGGAGAATATAGAGAATACATTTAGTTCGCCGATATAGACTCCCTTTATCTCGTCTATATGAATACTATATTCAGCTCGTCTATGAACAACTCATGGCTTTAGCTGGTCACTTTTCAGTTCCTAGCCCTGCCTGTCACCACTATGACCTTTTATTATTTTCCTTTTTTTTTTGTGGCCCATTCTGAACACTCTTCTTTGAAAACAAAACGTGTCCGTCTGTTTGAGTATCTTTTTCCAGTTTATCTTTGAATGTGAATGAATAAATGGAAGATTATGACTCTGAAGTGGAGCACAAGGGTGCGGAGTGTGCGACAAAAGACAGAAAATTAAAAAATCATCCACTCATATATGTGCAACTATTTAAAAATCTCTTGTGTTCTCAGTTTCATTATGTTGGGCGCCACATTCAATTTTAAACAGAGGGGGAACATTTTTAATTGAAATCGAGGTGACATAAATACACCAATTTTAATAACTGTAATATCCGGTCCCGGAGATTAACAAAAGAGATTGCAAATTCTTTGAAATTGAGGGGAGGGAAAAGTGGAAGGAGAAATTAATTAAAAAAATTATTCAATGACCCTACATAGGCGTGGATTTTTTAAAAATATTTTTTTTTTCAATGACCCTACATAGACGTGGATTTTTCTAAAAATATTTTTTTTTCAATGACCCTACAAAGGCGTGGATTTTTTAAAAATATTTTTTTTTCAATGACCCTTCATAAGAGTGGATTTTTTTTAAAAATCTTTTTTTCAATGACCCTACATAGGCGTGGATTTTTAAAAAATATTTTTTCAATGACCCTACATAGGCTTGGATTTTTAAAAAAATATTTTTTTCAATGACTCTACATAGGCGGGGTTTTTTTAAAATATATATTTTTCTAATGTAAATGGTTCAGATCCTCCCGCATAAAGATGAAGGCATGAAAAGATCAATATATGCTGTCATTTATTTTAATTAGTTCATTATTATCTGCCGAACACAACACATGCCAGCCCCAATACATTCGGGATAGGCTTCCAACACTGATTAGGGTATTCCCAACCCAATAATCAATTCAAACTTATTTCAAATACAAAGTTTTTACAACAATAGTGAGCTGATGGAACAAAATCCCATTCGAAATAATTACAAACAAGTGGAGCAGATATTCAATGCAATAGGAAAAAATTGTTTCGAACAATCACAAGGTCACAATAACACAATACGAACACCCCTAATTATTTTAATTCATGTCGGAAACCTAATCGATTTTTGTTTTTTTTATTCTTTCTTTTTAGCTGTCATCAGTGAAATGGGAAAACGAAAAAAATTGAAATCTCGCAATAGCACAACATTGCCAGCATCGATTTTGAATAGCAGTATAGGAAGTGGTGGTAGTGGTGGCTATACAAAAGATCATTTGGATGCTTGGCTGGAGACATGCTTGAAAGATGCCTCCGCTACCCAGCTGTCTTCATCATCGGAATTTCTAGATTATAATCCGACGGTAAAGACCAGCACATCTAATTCTGCAAATAATTTAAATCAGAAGAATCTCCTCTCGCAGCAGCAGCAACAATCGCCAGTTTTCAATATGGCAAATATGGGCCAGCAGCAGCAACAACAACAAGCAATGAATTCACCACAACAGCAACAACAACAATTCGCCATGCGAACATCATCAAATCCCCTTAGCAATAATCTGACAAATAGTAGTAGTTATAATTTTCCATTCAGTCAAGGGTTTCAGAGGGTAAGTACACAACAACAAAAGGGGAACTTTAAAGTTTTCTAACTTACTCCTATCCTATTTATACTAATCTCCACAATTGCTTCTTTAAATATTTCAGCCCATGCCGAACTTTATGAAACCGTCCTCAATGAATGCCTTCAATAATCGCTATTCGATGATATATCCATCCATGACGACCGGTGGTTATTATCCACAAAATGATGGTTCGCAGGACTTTGCCAGTCTACCACCAATGGTAAATATCATGGGCGGCGGAAGTGGCGGTAATTCATCCGAACATGAAAATAATTCTACAGATGTTTTAGATGGCAGTGCCAGTAATCCGAATATAAGTCGGGGGTAATATAATTATTTTTGAATCTTGAGGAAATAATAATTCTAATTATTTTTTTTTAGTTTCAGATTTAGTGACCCCTGTCTATTGAATCCTTCGGATAACGATTCGAAAATGAGTGGTCAAAATACGCCAGATCGTCGTAATAATCTACCCAATGATATGGATCAAAATAATAAATTCTTTAATGTGTTGATGGAACAAATCCAATTGCTGCACGAGACAAATAGTAAAATATGCCGTGATCTACATGAGGCCAAAGGTAAGTGTGTTGGGGGAAATTATTTATTTGTATTCGATGTATTTCATTCATTCACATGCCTCGTTATTAAAAAAATTTAAGGATAGAAGTATCCGAACTCTAAATAGCTGATATTTTCAGATTTTGTAGGAATAAATTTCAAAATTCCATAGGCGTGGATTTTTTAAAGTACTTTTTGAAGGACCTTACATAGGCGTGGATTTTTTAAAGTATTTTTTGAAGGACCTTACATAGGCGTGGGTTGTATTAAAGTATTTTTTGAAGGACCTTACATAGGCGTGGATTTTTTAAAGTATTTTTTTGAAAGACCTTACATAGGCGTGGATTTTTTAAAGTATTTTTTTGAAAGACCTTACATAGGCGTGGATTTTTTAAAGTATTTTTTTGAAAGACCTTACATAGGCGTGGATTTTTTAAAGTATTTTTTTTTTTTTGAAAGACCTTACATAGGCGTGGATTTTTTTTAAGTATTTTTTGAAGGACCTTACACAGGCGTGGATTTTTTAAAGTATTTTTTGAAGGACCTTACATAGGCGTGGATTTTTTAAAGTATTTTTTGAAGGACCTTACATAGGCGTGGATTTTTTTAAAGTATTTTTTGAAGGACCTTACATAGGCGTGGGTTGTATTAAAGTATTTTTTGAAAGACCTTACATAGGCGTGGATTTTTTAAAGATTTTTTTAAAGTATTTTTTGAAGGACCTTACAAAGGCGTGGATTTTTTTAAAGTATTTTTTGAAGGACCTTACATACATAGACATTACATTTTTTTAAAGTATTTTTTGAA
>NW_026874309.1:0-161111 GCF_032173495.1 Musca vetustissima
AAAATCTTAATTAATATTGTTGAAATTATCCAAAAATATATTCGATTTAAGGGAACCCCCCCATTCACGATTTTTTCAAGATTTTCAATGGGCTGGTAAATCAATACCAATGCTTGTTGAGGTTTGTAACTTTGCACATATATATTTGAAGATTTAAAAGAGAAGAAAAATAATTTACAAAAAAATTTTGTTACTGTTTTGTTGTTTTTTGTAAATAAAGAAAAGTCCTTATTTTTGATGGCGGGCATGATAACTCCTCACTGGAACATCGGAATCTGAAAATTCCAACGGTGTTAGAAAGAGTACATGTCTAGCTCTCGTATGAACTAGGATTATTGACTTCGCTCTAAAATTAACAAAATGGTGGACCTTTGAAAAAATATTTTTGGAAAATCGCCGATTTTTTACCAAAAACCAAGTTAAAAAATAAGGAAGATCTTCACCGATTGGCTTTATCCTAGTTCATACGAGAGCTATACACTCCCAGAGAAACGTTGCAAAATTTGGAACCGATTGGATTATTAGTTTTTGAGTTATCGTGCCCGCCATTCGCAAAAAATGTTTAGAGAAAAACGCGTTTAAAGTTTGAGAAGCCCTTCAGCCGTCACTTGATGCTGACACAATAAATCGGATATATCTTCAAGAGTTCTTGAGATTTTCACTTGAAATTTTGTAGGGACATTCTTTAATCAGTGTAGGTTCGAATTATATCAACAAAAATTTTGACCCCGAGAATGGGGGGTCCCCTTAATTCGAAAGCGGAAGACTGAATAAAGTTTTCATAGGTCAGCAATTTTGTTAATTTTTGTCCGAAGTTAGGAATTCTAGTTTATATCAGATCAGGATTTTTGGTTGCATATGTTTAATTGACGCGGGCCTATTTGGAATGTTATGTAACCACAACAAAAGCCATTTATAAATGGTCGACATTTAATCGATTGGGGAGGGTATCCTATTAATGATTATATTATTCTTAATGTCTTATAATAGGGTTCGAGATATTAAAACAAATATTTCAAAGACCTAAATCTAGCAAAGTTACAACATTTCCTAAGGATGCTATTTTGACTATTGTCTCCTTCTCCACCACCTACTCGCTTTAACCTTAATGTCTTAATACGTCGTCTCTTCTAATGCATAGTTTTTGTGTTTCATTGATTTTACGTAAATTTGGGAACAAGAAGAGAAAAAATCATAAAAACAAAAGAAAATAACTTTTGATCTTACATTACATTATCTTCTTGTTCCATGTCCCCATAATGTTGTTGTTTTTGTTGTTGGTGATGACAGTGTGCTAATGTCCAGCAGTGACTTTTATGATGACTTTATGGCGTTGTGTTATTTTTTTGTGCTATATATTCCTTGATGCTAAAAGGACATTTAATGCTATTGTTCTAAAGGACTTTGTTAGTGCTTTGCGTTTTTCTTTTTGTTTCCACTCTCCCCATGGAGTTCTATTTTTATTAGATTTCTTTGTGTTGTTGCTGTCTTTTTTTAAATTTTCTGTGACCTTAATGCTTTTAGAGGAGAGAATTAGATTTTTTTCCTATTTAACTATATAATGTCTTTTTTCATTTTTTGCATTTCTCCCTGTAGAAACTCTGCAGAAGGAAAAAAAACAACGACAACAACGTTAAATAGTGAACAACATCATATCTAGATTTCTAAATTATATGAAGCGTATTTTTTATTCTTCTGCTGCTTCTTTTTCTTCCTCCTCGTATGACAATTGGTGATTTTTGATAAACTGTTCGGCGAAGCGCGACAAACTACCGACACCAATAAAGGAAGTGGCAGTAAAATTTAGTTAAAATGTTGCTTCAATATAACGATGTATGTGATAAGTGCTATTGGTGTTATTTGAGTGTATCTGCGAGTGTGTGTGTGTGTCTGCGTCTATGTGTGTAGGTGACAAATGAGTATTGCATGTTATACAACCACAACCATTAAGGATAAGAATTGTTAAAATAATGATTCTTGAAATGTATGTGTTCGTGTGCCTGTGTGAATGTATGCATGTTTATGTGTTGGTTTGAGATCCTTGTATGCCAATAATGAACATTATTTCCTCAAGGAAGAAATTTTGCATACACTTTGTATTGTCGTTAAAAGGAGTATTTGGCATGCCATTCGGTAGTTTGATAACGGATGGTTTCTTTAATATTGAAAATGCTAAACGGGGCAAAATGGCTTCTGGAGAGGCATTAATTTCGTAGAATAATAAAATTATATAAGAAATTTTTGTTAATTAAAGTACAATGTACTAAAATTTAACCCACAGGGTTAAAGGTTTAAAGACCCATCCGACACCTTTTTTAAAGAATATTTTTTGAAATAAAGACGCATGTCTTGTCGGACTGGGCCGACTACATGATATCCTTCACAACTTTCGGTATATTATACCTATGTATCCTAACAGACGTCGGCTTTTCGAAGGAACATTGACATGAAATTGAACGAACTTAAATATATGATCTTTATCTATAAGTAAACCGACTAACATCAATCCCAACACATGCCATTCTGCAACCTATTCTAAATTTTGTAAATAGATTTAAAACAAACTTTACACACGCTATTTGATAGGCTTTACAGTTTAAAATGTAATATCAATCAGGCAGCTATTGATTATTTGAGTACAATCAACATGGATAGGTCGAAATTATATATGGAAACTATGATATATCTAAATCTGAACCGATTTCAAGGGAACTTGCAGAGATTGATTTCAGTACGTTGTGTCAATCGGCCTAGTTATGGTGCACCATTTACTTAAAATCGGACGAAACCGATTTCAAGAAAAATTGACACATGAAAGATTGTAGTAGCTTCAGTACACTGTACAAAATTGTGTGACGATCGGCCAAACTTTGGGTATTTAATGCACAATCTGAACCGATTTTCTTAGCACATATCATTGTCGACCTAATTCAGTACCCTATGCCAAATCTAGTGCAAATCGAAAGACACACGTCATTCTAGACTCACTTCAGTGCCCTATGCCAAATTTCGTGAAAATCAAATGATATATAGGGACTTTAGTGACCCATTTACCTTAAATCGGATGCAAATATATGTGGGAGCTATATCTAAATCTGAACCGCTTTTTACGAAACTTAGCACACAACATTCTGGGCCTAATTCAGTACTCTATGCCAAATTTCGTTTAAATCGAAAGATTTAAATTCGAAGGAAATATATATGGGAGCTATATCTAAATCTGACCCTATTTTCTCGAAACTTGATATACGTCATTGTAGAGTCAATTCAGTACATTATGCAAAATTTCGAAAGATATATAGGGACTTTGGTGCACCATATACATAAAATTCGACAAAACTATGAATGGGAGCTATATCTAAATCTGAACCGATTTTCATGAAACTTAGCGCACATCATTCTGGACCTAATCTATGCCAAATTTCGTGCAAATCGAAAGATATATATGGGAGCTATATCTAAATCTCAACCGATTTTTCCAATTTCAATAGGGTTCGTCCTTTGGCCAAATAAGTGACTTGTGCCAAATTTCATCCAAATCGGATCATAAATGCGACCTGTACTTTGTTTACAATTTAACATATATATACGAAGGGACGGACGGACGGGCATGCATTAATCGACTTAAAAAGTGATTCTATGCATATTCTCAAAAAGAACCATGTGCTTATCTCGTTTCCTCTCGCTTGTTACAAACATATGCACAAAGACAGAATACCCTGTACCACAGTTAGGTGAAGGTTATAAAAATCCACGCCTATTATGGGTGTTAGAAAAAATATTTTGAAAAAATCCAAGTATATTATGAGTAATCGAAAAAATACTTTTAAAAATTCACGCCATAATACCCTGTACCACAGTGTGGTGAAGGGTATAAAAAGTGGATAAGTTTGGACGAGCCGAACCTTTTATACACATTACATTGTGGTCGGAATATTCATATCTTGACTATCTTATTGCAAATAGCGTGCTAATAAGTTATTTATTTACATACACTCAGGATGGACAACTAGGCTAGGAACTTTATGGACAAACATTGTTCATTTTCTGCAAAGAAGCCTGTCAGTCTCCAAAAAGTTGAAATACTACATTGCACTCACTTCGTAATGAAAAGGCGCTTAGATCCTCTAAAGTATGGAAAATGGGAAGGTATGAAGCTATACGATGGACCAATATACCACATTTCAATACCAAAATCTTAAGGGTAGTAGAAATGTGGGTTCAAAACTTCAATGTTCTACTGGTGAATATCTAGAAATGTGGCAAACGGAATGATGGAGGGTATAGATATCAAAGTCTTTTAATGGTCCATAAAATTAATATTTGAAAAATCGTCAATTATTAAAGATCCTTAAATAGATTATCATAAAAAATTAAATAAATGTACACATTTTTAAAAAATACTCGCTTTTGGGCCCCTCAAAAATATATATATATAAAAGGTCATTAAAAAATGAAAGACTATATTAGGTTCTTAAAAAAATACTTGTTTTTAGGACCCCTGAAAAAATATTTAAAAAAAATCCATGCCTGTGTATCCACGCCTTGAAAAAAATATTTAAAAAAAATCCATGCCTGTGTATCCACGCCTTGAAAAAAATATTTAAAAAAAATCCATGCCTGTGTATCCACGCCTTGAAAAAATATTTATGAAAAAATTCACGCCCTGAAAAAATATTAAGAAAAAAATCCACGCCTTGAAAAAATATTAAGAAAAAAATCCACGCCTTGAAAAAATATTAAGAAAAAAATCCACGCCTTGAAAAAATATTAAGAAAAAAATCCACGCCTTGAAAAAATATTAAGAAAAAAATCCACGCCTTGAAAAACTATTAAGAAAAAAATCCACGCCTTGAAAAAATATTTAAGAAAATCCACGCCTTTTATAGGTCATTGAAAATATATTTAAGAAAATCCACGCCTTTTATAGGTCATTGAAAAAATATTTAAGAAAATCCACGCCTTTTATATGTCATTGAAAAAATATTTAAGAAAATCCACACCTTTTATAGGTCATTGAAAAAATAATTAAGAAAATCCACGCCTTTTATGGGTCATTGAAAAAATATTTAAGAAAATCCACGCCTTTTATAGGTCATTGAAAAAAATGTTTAAGAAAATCCACGCCTTTTATAGGTCATTGAAAAAATATTTAAGAAAATCCACGCCTTTTATAGGTCATTGAAAAAATATTTAAGGGAACCCCCCCCTCATTCTCGATTTTTTATTTTTAAGATTTTAAATGGGCTGGTAAATGAATACCAATGCTTGTTAAGGTTTGTAACTTTGCACATATATATTTGAAGATTTAAAAAGGAAGAAAAATAATTTACAAAAAAAATTTGTTGTTGTTTTTTGTGATCAAAGAAAAGTCCTTATTTTTTATGGCGGGCATGATAACTCCTCACTGGAACATCGGAATTCGAAAATTCCAACGGTGTTAGAAAGAGTACATGTCTGGCTCTCGTATGAACTAGGATTATTGACCTCGCTCTAAAATTAACAAAATGGCGGACCTTTGAAAAAATATTTTTGAAAAATCACCGATTTTTTACCAAAAACCAAGTTAAAAAATAAGGAAGATCTTCACCGATTGGCTTTATTCTAGTTCATACGATAGCAGTACACTCACAGAGAAACGTGTAAAAATTTGAAATCGATTGGGTTACTAGTTTTTGAGTTATCGTGCCCGCCATTCGCAAAAAAATGTTTAGAGAAAAACGCGTTTAAAGTTTGAGAAGCCCTTCAGCCGTCACTTGATGCTGACACAATAAATCGGCTATATCTTCAAGAGTTCTTGAGATTTTAACTTGAAATTTTGCAGGGACATTCTTGAATTAGTGTAGATTGGAATTAAGTCAACAAAAATTTTGACCCCGAGAATGGGGGGTCCCCTTAAGAAAATCCACGCCTTTTATAGGTCATTGAAAAAATATTTAAGAAAATCCACGCCTTTTATAGGTCATTGAAAAAATATTTAAGAAAATCCACGCTCTTAAATAGGTCATTGAAAAAATATTTAAGAAAATCCACGCCTTTTATAGGTCATTGAAAAAATATTTAAGAAAATCCACGCCTTTTATAGGTCATTGAAAAAATATTTAAGAAAATCTACGCCATTTATAGGTCATTGAAAAAAATATTTAAAAAAATGCATGCCTTTTATAGGTCTTTGAAAAAATCCACGCCTATTAAATGTCTTTTAAAATAGTCGTTAAAAATCTACATATTTTAAATTATATTTTATAAAATTCACGACTTAATTGGATCCTTAAAAAACATTCTTTAAATTCGACGACTATCTTAGCTTCTTCAGAAAAATATTTCCAAAAATCTCTTAGGTCCTTGACAAAAAATAAGCTTAGCATCCATTTGCACTTATTAACAATATTATAATTGTTTAATTACATTTAATTGTTTATAATTAAATTTAATTTTCTTCATAAAACAACAACAACAACAGCAACACCGAAAAAAAAATAAATATCAAACAATAAAGCAATTAGTTGTCTTGCCATTAACAGAAAAGCTTTTGAAAACAAGAATATCACCGAAATTAAAACGTTTTGCTAAATGACACCCCTTTATTTTCTTAAACGCACACCCACACACATACAAACCCACAGTATGGACATGCAAGCAAAATAATTACGACAGCAACAACAACAACACCAACGTCAAACTCCTTCAACATTATTTAATAAACCTCAAAGCAAACAAAGACATTATTTACAACAAAAAACACTTAAACAACAGCTGCTCCTGAGTATCATCGTATTTCTAGAAATTACCTCAGTCCCTTGCCGATATCCCCCGTCAATATTCCCCCTTTCACGTATTGTAGCTATTCTTCGCTTGGCTTTAATAATATTATATATTATTTCCCCGCTGCTGCAGGCTATACAATTTTTTGTCAGTGTTCATCATCCTCAACGGCATCGGCATCACCGTCATTCGTTTCATTAAACACCCACTGTTTGGCTGGGGCGTTGTGTGGGGGAAGGATGGCCCAACCAATACAAACACAATAAACAGAAAGCAAAGTAATTAACGTTTATTAAACAAGAGAGTGACAATATTTGTGGCAACACGTTTGTCCTCATCATAATTTGAGTGAGTGTGCGTGTGTGTGTGTATGAGTGTCCTTATTTATAACTGTATAACAACAACATCGCTGTGCAAACGTGCAATGACAAACTGTTGTTGATAATGATAATGTTGTTGTCGTCGTTGTTTGTTAATGCGTATGCGTGTGTTTGTAAGTGTGTGAGTGTTGTGTACACACTCTGGTGTTGTTGTCGTTGATAGTATTGATGCCTTAATTACGACGTCACATTGTCTGATAGTTAAATTTTACTACACTCATCTCGTAACCACAAAATAATTAAAAATATTAAAAATCTTTGTGAGTTTTCCGCTCCATGCTTCCCCTCCTCGCCATCGCCGGATACTCCTTGTCATACTTTTATGTGACATTAAAATCAATTTCGACAAACTACAGTGGTACTTGAGATTTTAATAGTTATCTGTATTTTTTATGATCTGGACAGTTGAACTTTAAATATAAATAATTTATAAAAAAATATTA
This sequence comes from Musca vetustissima, assembly GCF_032173495.1. NCBI lineage: Eukaryota > Metazoa > Arthropoda > Insecta > Diptera > Muscidae > Musca > Musca vetustissima. Next base: position 7,589 of record NW_026874309.1, read on the forward strand.
TTTGTGTGTATGAGTGTGCGTAACACACTGTTGTTAAAAAAGTTTTAAATATTAAAATATTTATTTTAATGCAGAATGGTCAGTTTAAGAAATTTGTTATGATAAAATTAAAGCAATAATAATACCTCTTGAGCTTGAGGAAACTATAAAATTGGGGAAATGTGTAATTTCGAGAGGTACTTAAATAATTTGGGCGGACAAATCAACGTCTAGTTACCGAAGAGCAATTCAATTTTGATAAACATTTTCGACCCAATAATGAAGTGTCAGTGAGACATTGTGTATGTCGAAGTGTGGAGAATATCGTTGCGGTTCAGGTGTCCGTAGCGTTTTCAACAATTTTACATCACCATAACGAATTTATGGCGAAGTTTGTGTATGCATCTTGATTTACACATGAATTCTGAGTATAAAATTCGGAAGGAGTTACAGTGCGTTTAGGCTAATAGCTTTTGAGTGAACACGCCCGCCAGTCACAAAAACATATTTAAAATTTGTAGCCGCATAATGCTGATATTTTAAAGCGATAGTCTTCAATAGTTGTAGGTCCAAGTTAAGTAGAAACGTAACAAGTTTGGTTAGGTTGAACTTCTTATATCCTCCACAATGATGTTCACAAATACCTAATATTAATCGGAATTTTTATATAAGTTTTATGCCATGGTATATTGTTCCCAGAAGTAATCGAAATATCAGACACTAAGGATGGAAACATGTGCCTAGAACTTGAACATACAAAAATCTTCAAAATACCAAAAAGTGGTTAGATATTGACAAGTGACATTTGTCTGCCAACTAGAACCCAAAACATCAAATTAGAGAAAATTCATACCCAAAATACCGGGGTTATCTATGGAGGCTACTCTGAAACTTTGAGAGCTTTTCATGTTTTTATGCCCAAGTTCCACAAATGTGCCTAAGCTCTCATAAATAGTTGGTCAATGATGATATTTGGTATTTTGGGGTGTTGCAGGTTGAATGCCAAATTTATGGTGGCGGAAATAAAAAATAATATTCTACTAAAAGATTCTTCTGGAAAAAATGTTCTGTACAAATAAAGAGTTAAAATAAAAACATAATAAAATAATAACAAATTATTCTTTAAAAACCCTGGCTAGAACCATATGAATTTGACTAGAAAAAATAACATTTCGATTGGAAAAAGAAAACTAGGGCTTTGGAAACTTTAAAATCGGTGGATTATTAAAGTATATTAAAGTCACGTCTTCTGTCAAAACGATGTACAATAATTTACCTTCTCATGAACCCATTTCAAATTTCTTTCGTTGTCCGAGTGGAAAAGTTGCCACATGACCAGTCTAGACGAAGGAAAAATGCGACTATTTCCTTTGAAGTGTTTCTTTTACGAACAACTTTCATTGGATTTGGCTAGTTTTTGAAGACTCACACGATTGATACACAGTTCATGACGACCCTATTTATACCCTTCACCACACTGTGGTGCAGGGTATTATGTCTTTGTGCATATGTTTGTAACAGGCAAAAGGAATCGCGATTGACCCATGGTTCCTTTTGAGAATATGCATATAATCGCTTTCTGAGTCGATTTACGCATGTTCGTCCATGTATTTTTGTTAACAAAGTACAGGTCGCAGTTATGATCCGATTTGGGTGAAACTTGGCACAGTTCACTTATTTGGCCCAATGACGAACTCTATTGAAATTGGAGAAATTCGGTTCAGATTTAGATATAGCTGCCATATATAGCTTCGTCCGATTTTATGGAAATCATGCACCAAACTCCCAATATTAGTCCGATCGGATCAAAATTTTGCACAGAGTACTGAATTAGACTGTACTTAACAGACTGATGTCTGGACCTAATTCGGTTCATATTTAGATATAGCTCCCACATATAGATTAGTCCGATTTTACGTGAATGATGGACCAAACTCCCAATATTTGTCCAGTTGAGACAAAATTTTGCACAGAGTACTGAGTCATATTCAGATTGATGTCTGCGAAGTTTTTTTTTTAATCGGTTCAGATTTAGATATAGCTGCTATATATAGTTTCGTCCGATTTTGTGTGAATGATGCAAAAAACTCCCAATATTTTTCCGATTGGGACAAAATTTTGCACAGAGTACTGAATTAGGTGCAGACTTATGTCTGCGGAGTTTTGTTAAAATCGGTTCAGATTTAGATATAGCTCCCATATATAGTTTCGTCCGATTTTTTGTGAGTTATACAACAAAATACCAGTATTTATCTGATTGAGTAAAATTTTGCATAGCGAACGCTATTGAGAAAAAAATGATGCGATATAGATCTTATATATATTTTCGTTTGATTTTATGGAAATGGTGGTTACACGAAATATGGGAGAGGGCATTAAATTGAATATAGTGATTACAAAAAACAAATTGTGTATGCAACGTTACTCAATTAGGTCCATGTGTTTATATATAGCTCCCATAAATAATTTGACTCGATTTCATACAAATGTTATACCAAAGAATCCATGTCTGTCCGTTTGACATGCAATTTTCCATTGATTTCAGAGTGGTATGTGTATGGGGTCTTTCAATTGGTTTAAATATTTATCTAGATAACACATTTAATTTCGCCCGATTTCATCTCAATGATCCTCCAAAGATTCTATGAACGTTCTATCTACAGGACATTGTAGATATTAACATGTCTTGCATGTACACAAAGTGGTGAAGGGTATAATATAGTCGGCCTTGTCCGACTTTGAATTTTCTTTACTGGTTTAAATATTTTTTGGGGCAAAGAAAGATTTAAAATTTGTATTACGTCATAGTTTCTAACCACAATTAATTACAGCTTTCCTGTTAAGAAATTTTTCATTTCAATTTGAGAAACGAGTAATTTGTATGCATTTTGTCAATTAAAATTACCCCCTCGTTACCTTTGGGTTATATTATATTCAGTCATATTATTTTCTCGATCCTTACGGATGCATTATGCGATATAATGATTATAATGTATTACTAAATCGATTCTCAAAGTAGTATGTTCTCATTTTCCCACTGGAAAGCTATGCCTTTTACTGTACAATATGCAGAATTGCTAACAAACTATTAATCTCAAGTATTATGACCTTTAATAGAAAAGTTTACCTGCAGTAAGTAAAATGACTTTGGTACCTTTACTTTACTTGAATTAGGGAGGATTATTATAAAATTGTATTCATTTACCTTTTAGCAGTAGAGTAACTTCTGGTAATGTGGACCATGCGTCAAATGTGGACCACCCCCCATATCTAAGAAAATGCTTGAAATATGCCAATGCCGCCTTGATAAATGTTTTCCTAATTAGTGAAAACAAACATCAAACTTGGTTTTTAATAAATAATTGCAATGTTGAAAATTTAGTAGGTGAAAATGTAGCTCTGATTGCAAAAGTGTGATTTGAAAATTTTTTAGCACAATAGTCGAACGATTTTGTAAAATAGTCGAACATTTTGTTTTTCTCGAATATAAAGAGGTTATGTGGTTTTCTTGTTTTCTTTAACAATAATACACGTTTATCTGTAATTACTTTCGGTTATTTTTAAATTTTTATTCATTTTTGAAGCCGATAATTATTTTTAAATAAAAATATACAATGTCGGGTAATGTGGACCACTATAAAAAAGTGGGACATTTTCATGAGGACGAGTTCGAAACAAGGGCGCATTTAATATGCGAGGAGGTATTCAATCCTCTGAAAACTCGATATCCGAAATTATAGGTGCCTCGGTTGGATAATGAAGCAAGGACCTTCAAAATACCGCAAATGGGGTGGTACCCTTAAATGGGGGCAATTCCAAAACATGGACCCATATATTTTTGCATTCATTGTTACCCAAGAGTGCAATAAATTGAAATTTATCACAATTAATCCACAACCTACTTTTAACTTACTGATCCTCATTACCCACACATACTGGTCCACATTACCCGCCAAGTTATTTTTATATGCAGTTTAGAGTTTTTTGAAATATAATGCAATAACATTTTTATGGACAAATATATATAATTTTTGACCTGGAATATAATTAGCCAACAAATCTACCATGCTATGAAAACAATTTGTTTTTATTTTTTACCGTTGTTACGCCCACAATATCAAAAAAAGAAAATGGTGGTCCACATTACCCGAAGTTACTCTATTGATTGATATTATTGCCTTTATAAATGAGTCAGTTTATAATAAGTTAATTAACATTTAGAAATTATCTAACTTTCCCCTAATAAATATAAATTTCAAACTCCCCTCTAACCTTCATAAAGAATATATATTTTTTCCCCTCAAATCATTTATGGTTTTGTAGCAGCGAAGAAAAAATAACTAAAAAAATATTTATTTGATGCCAAAAAGTAAATGATCTCTTAAACGTTATACACTGCTTGCAGTGCATAACCTTTCACAAAAAAGGACATTGTAATGATAGCATAGATAAGACACATACACACACGCGTATATATTACAGAGGATAACCCCCCAAACAGTAGCAGCAGAAGTAGCAACGGTCGCAGAACATGACTTTTATTTGACATTCATTGTGAAATGTACACTCCTTCGTTTAACCCACGAACAGCGAACGAAAATTCTGGAAGAGAAAAAAAACTGCATTAAACTACAATTTAAAGAAGAACAACTAAAGATATGAGCAACAGTAAAGTCAGAAAAATATATAAAAGAGAAATACTTATGTTGTACAGCTTAATACAGGGATCGGCATATTTGCGATTAGAATTCGTCGAAATAATCATAAACAATTGTTATATTCTCCACCGTAAGATCGCATTAAAATTATTACTAGCTTTTCATATAACAAGTACACCGACCCCTGAAAGTATGCTATGGTATTTAAATAAATATAAAAGAAGAACATGTTATAAAAAATTAATTTAATTTAGAAAAAAACCAGTGAGCGGAGCAGTATAGTCGGACGGGGCCGACCATGTGATACCCTACATAACATCCACGAAAATCTTTCTTTGTGTGGTTCTATATTCTAAGCTTGGACAATATTTCGCGATATTTACATCCTTTTGACCGACTATAGTTCAAAAATATTACTAATATTCAGATTCCTTTCACCATGGGTTCTGTTGAGGTGTTCGGCTTTCAATTGTGGCCTATAGATCGACTCGGAAAAAAAATAAGTTTCGCCCACTTCATCCCAAAATTATAATCTGATCATCACCGAAAATTATCGGCGTTGTCCTTGACAATACCTAGATCCTCATGGAAAATTTCTAAGCGATCAGCGCTGTATATCCGCCCTCTAGTGTGGTAACGGGTTACTGCATAATATAAGAATACGTACTTGTAAATATTCAAATGTAAATCCCAGATCCGAGAACATACGACAATAGAATTGGTATCAAGTTAAAAGTCAACCACCACTCCGCTGGATATACTATCAACTTCTCGGGCCTATGTCTTTCAGGGGTAAATATATACGCTATAGAATACAATTTTTGTCATTTTTCACACAAAAGTCAGGGTTCATTTGACCCGATCTTTATCAAAACAGGCATGCTAATTCTTTGGTCCGGTCCCCTTCTTCATGTAAAAATTCGCCATGTATGGGCCATAATTGTGGCCTCTGGAGCGACCAGAAAATCAGGCAAAAATAAAGTTTTTGGTCCCTTTTATCTCCTAAATATTAACCGATCTTTTCCAAAAACAATAGGTATCTTCATTGGTCAGAACCCATACTATATGCAGAACCCATCCATAACTGTGGCCTGTATCGTGTTTAAAATATATAATGGACAGACGGACAGACGGACGGACACACATGTCTAGATCGACTCAGCTAGTCGAGATATGACGATCGGTATACTTAAAGGTGGGTCTAGGACCAATATATCGCGGCGTTGTACCTCCACAAGAAACTAATTTAATATCCTGCAACGAATGTGCGATTCTTTGATCGCATTTGCTCTTGTGCTTCGTCCTCATCATCATATGCCATAAAGGATAATAGTACTATCCTTTTTTTGTCCTATTAATTTATTTTCATTTTATTATTTTTGCTTGGCTTGTAATTTGTTAAGGAGTTTTGCCAGAGTTCGTTCAGACTTTGTTTTTAGGAAAATAACTTCAACTTCAGCCCTATATCACTCCTTGTCTATCTATGACTTGCATCCTGTTTTCTTTTAAGTTTTTTTGCCTTGCTGATATTATATTTTATAATCATCATCATCGTTATTATTTTTATTATTTCCATACATTTACTAGACAATTGCAATTATGACAATCAAGTCGTCATCATCATTTGTTGGCAAAAACGGCAAAAAAGAACAAAAACAACAAGCAAACTTAATGGCAATTGTTGTGGAAAGAAAAAAGGATATTATGTTGCATTTATATCTGAGTACGAAACAAAAAACAGGCATGATAGAAATGAAGGGAGCTTGTACTAATAAAAGAAGCAACCGGCTCCGCACAATATATCGTTGTTGTTAAGGTCTGGATTTTTGTTACAATATGTGTGTGTTTCGAATGTGTAGGAGTCTGAGAGTATCTGGAATCATTCATTACGTTATTTGTTCACATTCGCCAATATAAGTGAGATATGTCACTTATTCACGTTTAGCTGAACTAATGTCGAAGAAAATGCGTTCAGGGACGTACATAGTAGTCATGCGGAAAAGGAGATGAATTCTCCAATTGGGGCTTTATGGATGATACAAATTATGTCTAGGTCCCGAGACTGGCAAAATGTCGTGATATTTGGTACGGGTGGTACTGATTCTAATAAACCATATCATCTCTTAAATCTATAGAATTGAATTTGTTGGACAAGTTCCCTTCTCCGTATGATGTTCGAATCATAATTGTGAACTTGAGATCTATCAGAAAAATGATTTTGTAACTTTATAGATTAGCGCATAACAGCTCAGCACTTTGACCTTAGTGATGGTGGTCTTGGGAGGGCTTGGCTCACTGCACCGGGTGACGGTGAACGAGCTGCCTGCCGTTGGCTGCGTCGTTCAAGAGAAGAAATATATTTTGTATCTTTATTAGCGCATAACAGCGGTCAGCCCCTTGCAGAAGGGCTTGGCTGGTTCTTGAAGTTTGGCTCGAGAAGCGTTTAGGAGAAGGACAATACATAGTGAAGGTGGTCTTCGTGCATAGCCCCCTTGAAGAAGGGCTTGGCTGGTTGCACCGGGTGACGGTGAACGAGCTGCCTGCCGTTGGCTGTTGCGTCGTTTACACTTTATGTGGATGTCGTGATGGCTGTCCGTGAAGGCAGTTTTGTCGTGTTGTAACAGTGGCTTGCTGCTGCAGTCTTTGCAGTAAGTGGCATGTGTGTAGTTTATTTTTATACCCTTCAGGGTACAGGGTATTATGTCTTTGTGCATATGTTTGTAACAGGCAAAAGTAATCGAGGCAGACCCATGGTTCCTTTTGAGAATATGCATAGATTCACTTTCTGAGTCGATTTATGAATGACCGTCTGTCCGTCCGTCCATGTATTTTTGTGAGCAAAGTACAGGTCACATTTATGATCCGATTTGGATGAAATTTGGCACAGCCCATTTGTTTGACCCAAGGACGCACCCTATTGAAATTGAAGACAATCGGTTCAGATTTAGATAGATCTGCCATATATAGTTTCGTCCGATTTTAGGTAAATGATGGACCAAACTTCCAATATTTTTCCGATTGAAAAACAATTTTGCACAGCGTACTGAATTAGGTCCTGATTGATGTATGCGAAGTTTTGTGGAAATCGATTCAGATTTAGATATAGCTCTCATATATAGTTTCGTCCGATTTTAGGTAAATTGTGCACTAAACTCGCAAAATGTGTCCGATTGAGACAAAATTGCAGCGTACTAGATTAAGTCCAGTGTGATGTACATGAAGTTTTATTGAAATCGGTTCAGATTTAGGTATAGCTCTCATATATAATTTCGTCCGATTTTTGGTAAATGTTGCACCAAACTTTCCATAATTTTTTCGATTGATACAAAATTTTGCAGATCGTATTAAAATAGGTCCACATTGATGTATACAAAGTTTTGTGAAAATCGGTTCAGATTTGGATATATCTCCCCTATATCGATTTTTTGGTAAATGGTGCACCATACTCCAAAGGATTGTCCGATTGATACAAACTTTTGCAAAACGTATTGAGATAGGTCCTTATTAATGTATATGACGTTTTTTGAAAATCCGTTCAGATTTAGAGAGTGCCCCCATGTAAGTTTCTTCCGGTTTTTGGTAAATGGTGCTCCGAGGAGCCTACGTCTCTTCCATATACACGAGATAAAATTGTGAACAGCGCTCTGTGCTGCATCGTACCAAACGGTATGTGCCACGGTCTAGGTCCAGAGTTACATATAGCTCCACATACATTATTTTGCTCGATTTCATACAAATGGTACACAAAAGAATACGATTGACATACAATTCATTGAGTTTTTTACTTGGTTTAAATCACACATTTAATTTCAACCCATTCCCTTTCAATGGTCCTCCAAAAATTATATGTCTATTCTATCTACAGGATATTGTATATATTAACATATAATCGGGCCCGTCCGACTTTTGAACATTCCTTACTGGTTTGTACTGGGATATAACGTCACTTACCAAATTTCGGTATTTTTTGGAGTTAGGGCATGTTTTTTTAAAGAAATTGGCTATCAATATGATTTCAAAAACCTTGAAGGTTTTTGGCGCGGTTTCCAACGAAATTGTTTTCTATTGAATATTTTTCCCTAAGCCTTATGAGTAAAAAGGGTATATTCAATTCAATAAGCCAAAACTTATCAATATTTATAAATCTAATATAAGGCGAATAAAATATGCGATTTGAACCAAACTTTGCACGATCTATTATCTTTACTAAACCTATATCTAGGCCGAAGAAGGACCAGTCGACCCTCTCCTTCTGGTACATCCCCCACAAAGTGTCACTATTTTATAAATAAAATATTTTATAAATATAAAGAAAAATAAAGTGTAAGTCCGAAGACCTCCGCAAATCATAGACTGAGGGTGTACATCTGTCGGTAACACGGGCTGACAATTTCTTTACTTCCTCAAAAAAATTGGTATCACCATGGATTCTACTGAAAATTATATGTTAAAGTTCCTTCTTCACTTTTCCAAACTGAGTGTCTATAATTTATCAGAGCACGTACAACCTACTACCATATAATGTAAAAAGGTCACGACCGATTTGAGGAATTTTGGTGCCTGTAGGGAATAAAAAGTTTCGCCCGAACGAATTTATCGACGTTTATACTTGTTTAAAATATTAAGTTGGGGTAAAAGAAATCCATTACTTTTATATGAACTATAGGACTTTGGGACCTTAACATGCTTCGGAATGTCCGATCAGTACAGCCATCTGCCGAAAAAAGAATGTATTTCTTTTCTTTCCAACCTAATACGAGGTGGTTTCTTATCATTTGAGAAAAGACATTTTGGGAAATGCGTCTCAAAATACCTAAAATGAAGCAGGAGCATACACATATTGAACATTTTCTCTCGGGAGGTCTTATATTCTCCGAAATCCCACCGGGCCGCCCCCCTGCGTACGTCCCTGATTCGACCCCACCTAATATTTCATATTAATATATATCACCTAAATCCTTTCACATACTTTCAATCCAATTACCAATTTTCATTTCCCACTACCCTTTTCACCCCTCCCCCTCTTCTACGTTACTGCTTAATCATGTGATGTATAATGGGTATCCTATTGTTTTTGTGCCAACACTAATGTGGCGCTCTAACATCCTTCTACCGGCATTCAAACAATATCTTACAAATGCAATACGTCGTCTAGAACTTAGCAAAGAAATATTTCCGAAAAACAAAAAGTAGCAACAAATATAACCACTTGCAAAAAAGGAAAAGCAGGAAAAACGGAGGATAAAGTCATAATTGCATAAGTACTCTCCTACCAGGAACTTGAACATACTCAGACGCACACCCACACGATGCCAGAGCAAATTGTACAGAATCCAGTAATAGAAACAAATAAATAAATACAGATGGCAATAATGGAAGGCAAAAAAACGAAACAAACTTAAAATGTGATTGTGGAACATTCATCATAATCAAGTGCGGCTTTTACAGGTCCTCCTTGCTCGAACTTACTTACTTGCCCCTTCCTCTCTTTTTCTCTATGTTATTTTGAATGGAGTATTTTTGTAATCTGCCTTAGGTTGAAATCTGTAACAGGATCTGGAAAAGTAAGTCGGCAACATGCAACAACAAAAACAAAATGAAAAGCAACAACAAAACAGTTCTATAATGAAACAAAGTATTATCAACGATAAGGAAGTTGTTTTGGGTTGTTGTTAAGTGTTTGCCATAGACAATGCACATTACAAACGGTTGGCGGAACAACATGCCACTGCTCGGCTAGATAATGATGACGAACATCATCATCATCATTATTATCATTCACATCCATGCTGTAGTAGTCCTTAGATGAGTGGTAATAACAAAATACTTGTGTAGTATAATAACATTTTTTCCCGTGCTATACAAAAAGGATAAGTTGCTTGAAGGGAGTAACAATCACAACAACAAAGTTGTCAATGTTACTACTGTTGTCTGAGGACTTTTTTGAAAACGAAATTCAGAGAAGGGGTACATTTGTAGAAACCAATAGAAGGAGCTCTTATTTGTCGATTTTATATATATAAAGGATCAATCGCCCATAGGCTCAATTTTATTTATTCCCGCTTAACACTCCAGGATTTCAGGAGCATTGCAATGCGTCTAAAGTAAATCGACCTTTCTTAACGGCCCACTGGGTATTTGTTAATTTTATTTGGTGTCTAATTCAGCTCCGTCGGATGCTTAAGGATTTTGGAACCGTCGAGGTCTCATTTGAATTTTAGTGAACATCTGGATTCACTCTATCTCTCATTTCACCTTGACAAGGGGAGCCACGAGGACGCCGATAACGACCTCAAGATAATGGCTGATGTTGTTGGACACAGGAAAATATTTGTTTGTAGTGCACTTTCATTCGACCGATATGAACGCCGACATTCAATTCGATAATGGACTTTATATACAGTCAACGTCGTTTAACCCCATTTCGACCTGATGGATGTCGGATCATTATATTATCCGAAGTAGAAGGAATCAACTTATTAGAAGGTAGTAGAAGGAGCTCTTATTTGTCGTTTCTATATAGATAAAGGATCAGTCGCCCATAGCCTCAGTTATATATTCCCGCTTAACACTCCAGGATTTCAGGAGCATTGGAATACGTCTGAAGTAAATCGACCTTTCTTAACGACCCACTGGGTATTTGTTAATTTTATTTGGTGTCTAATTCAGCTTCGTCAGATGCTAAAGGATTTTGGAACTTTTGAGGTCTTATTTGAATATTAGTGAAAATCTGGCTTCACTCTATCTCTCATTCCACCTTGACAAGGGAAGCCAAGAGGACGCCGATAACGACCTCAAGATAATGGCTGACGTTGCTGGGCACAGGAAAATATTTGTTTGTAGTAAACTTGCATTCGACTAAATTTCGCTTAAAGTAATAGCGATCAACCCTAGCTCGTACTATTGTTTAGGAATTTCACTATCGCTAACTATCAAGCAATCGCATCGAGAGCCCATTTTTTCCGTTTTAAAGGCTGTAAGTATCCAAATTCCGACGTAATTTCTTACTTTGGTTTCTTACGTAGTGCTCTGCAATGGTATTTTTATGAAGCCCATCAATAAATCAATAAGGCCACTGGAGATGACTTATAAGTGAGCACACGTTACAATGACAACGGCCAACATTTGGATACCATTCTACCACATTTCGCCATGGTAACAGGTTTATAAGGGTCGTCATCAATGGTCGGATTTTTAAGATTCTTACACTGAATCGCTTTCGAAATCCCAACGTTTTTAATATACTATATACATATGCAGGCTTATATCAGTAGCAGTGATTGGAATAAAAATTGACCTCGCAGGACTTGAAATGGATCACAGCGGAATTCTGTTGTATGTGGAGACAACATAGAATACAATGTGTCCTATTCAACTTCCGACGGAGCTGTCTTATGACTGAAGTTCTGTTTATAACGTTCCCCACACTGTGATACAGGATATTATGTTTTGTGCGTATGTTTGTAACAGGCAAAAGGAATCGAAATAGACCCATGCTTCCTCTTGAGAACATGCATAAAATCACTTGTCGTTTTATGCATGTCCGTCTGTTCGTCCATGTATTTTTATGAACAAAGTGCAGGTCGCATTTATGATCCGAATTGGATGAAATATGGCACATGTCACATATTTGGTCCAAGGACGAACACTATTGAAATTGGAGAAAATCGGTTCTGATTTATATATAACTCCCATATATAGTTTCGTCCGATTTTATGTAAATGGTGCACCAAACTCCCAATATTGGTCCAATTCAGACAAAATTTTGCGCAGTGTTCTGAATTAGGTCCAGATCGATTTAAGCAAAATTTTGTTGGAATTAGTTCAGATTTAGATATAGTTCCCATATATTGCTTAGTCCGATTTTATATAAATGAAGCGCAAAATATTCAAATTTACGACGATTGACACAAAATTTTGCCCAGAGTACTGAATTAAGTTCTAATTTATGTATGCAAAGTTTTGTTGGAATCGGTACAGATTTTGTTATATCTCCAATATATATTCGTCCGATTTTATCTAAATGGTGCACCAAAGTCCCTATATCCTTGAAGTTCTGTAAGTACACTCATGCTGTCATTTGCTGATTTTTTACTATTACCGACATACATTCATATTTTCTGGGAGTGAAAATCCGCTTTGCTGCGACTTTGTTAATATTGACTAATTCCGAAAGGTATTCCTGTTTCATACAGTCCACATTTAAATGTGTGCGGTCTGAAATTAGATTTGTAGATTTCGTTTAAGCCTTTTAAGTTTATTTTGCCTCTTGACAATAATAATAAAAATAACAATAGTAATAATAAGGACAATGACAGTTACCATACCATAGGGATGGTACACTGTGATAATGACTATATTGCGATTGTCATCGTCATCATCATCGGTATCATCATTAGCATCTCTGTGTTGCTAATAATGATGATGTTCCTAATGATAATTTCCCTTTAATGATGACGACGTAGATTGTTGTTTATTATTGGCAAAACAACGAAGTGGTTGTCGTTCTTCTTGTATCAGTTATTGAAGTACCTACCACTTGCCTCTGTATGGGGGTTTTCTGTCTGTATGATTTCATGCTAGGTCCCTGACTCTCTCTTTATGTTTTGTGATTACCACCAGTCGCTTCCATGTTGTCTCTAGGTAAAACGTAAATCTTGTTATGGAATCTAAAGTTGTTTAAAAAAAATATATACGAACACAAACAACTTTTTGCTCTTATCTAAACGAGATTTGAGTTTTGTGTTTTTTTTCTCGTATACAAAACATCATTCGACAAAGTTTTGAGACAACATTCATGCACATATTTGAAAACTGTAATAAAGTTTTAAGTAATTAACCCACAAAAAAAGAAAAAAAAAAAACTAAGACAACGAATGAGACTCGTTGTTGTATGCGAGTCATTAAATCAATTTCTTTAAAGTCGGATGAATGGAAGGATTTAAACAAATATGAAGCTATAAGAGAATTCTTAAAGTACCTATAGCAGAGGAAACATTTGCATACACAGAGGTCCATGGTGGTTTTAGAGTAATCAGATGCATATATCAGTAATCAGAGGTTGATATGAAATTGCGCTGTATCGTTTTTTAAGGTTTTTTATTTAATATTTATTATGGTTTAATTTAACATATATCAGCTTCTTCCATATTTAACCAAGAAACAAATCCTAAAAATATGCTTTAATTTTGAAGATTGTCATATATCATATTCGAATGTCCTTTAAAATGCCCTTGCCTCCCAGTAAGACACAAAAAAAAACTTCAAACGTCATGCACATGCAACTAATATTGTATGCTTAACGCACAGTGACTTGTAATTGTGTGTGTCATGCTGCTGGTTTGGCATAACATCAATGTTAAGACACAGACACACACACACAAGTACAAAGAATGAGTTCGACTGATATTCCTTTTTTTACCCTTCACCACACTGTGCACAGTGGGAAAAAATACCGATCTAGCGCGCAGAAAATCAAAAAATGAAGTTGAAGGAAACTTTAAAACATTAATGCAGTTTTAAAGTAGAGTTTGAGAGTACTTAATTTTATAAAATAATCCGAATTGATAACTAACACGGCAAAATTTCAAGTAAAACACACACGCGTTTTTGTTAAAAACATTTTTTTGCACAATAGAGTCCGCTGCACAGTGGGAAAAAATACCGATCTAGCGCGCAGAAAATCAAAAAATGAAGTTGAAGGAAACTTTAAAACATTAATGCAGTTTTAAAGTAGAGTGTTGAGAGTACTTAAGTCCGTATAAAATAATCCGAATTGATAAGCTAGAACGGAATAACGGTACATTTAAAACAGAAAATTTTTCCAATGTTAAAAATGGCATTTTTTTGCTATAAAATTGCGATGGTCGTGTGCATTCTGTGAATATATTATTATAAAATTTTGTCCATTTTTGATATATAGTATTGGTATTTAATTAAATGGTATAGTTATATAACCCATAAGTTATTTTAATTTAGGTGTTTCGGGCTAAATATATGTAAGGTCCGTTTTTTTTAATTCCTTCAATTAAAATAGGGGTTTAGTATGGAGTGCAGTTGAGTTCAGCTTTGATTTTTGTTTTATTTTTCTTGTGTGTCTGTCTAGAACATCATACTAAATTTTTTCCTGCGACTTCCTGCGATTCTCGGATTTATGGCAATTTTTTGAAAAAATGCCAATTTTGTGTAGGAAGCTTTTTTAAGGTTTTGTTCAAATAAAATTAAAAATTTGTGAATTTTTTTGATATAATTCATCAAATATGACTTGGAATAGATCACAGCATAGCAGATAAGAAAAAAAATAAGTTCAAAATGTACATCCTAATGTTCAATAGTAATGGGTGTGAGTATGAAAATGAGGGATTTAAGTAAGCTGCTCCAAACGTTGATTTTAAACTCATGCACTGAATATACATTTATTCCAAATGTCTTTCTAAATGAAAATTAAAATTACAACGAAATCGGTTGTAAGAGTCTTCTAAAATACCGCAGGTAAAGGGTCCACTTTATGAACCCTGAAAAATATCATTGGTGTAACATTCATATATACACTGTTTTACCTACATTTATGGTTTTCGCTATAAGCACATAACAGCAAAAGTAATGAATGATTACAACAAAATTTCGTCATTAACCCCAAACATCAATTTATACGAATACGGTCTGTCTACCTTACATGCAAGGATTCGATTTTTAGAATGTATATTGCACATTTCATACCGACTGGTTTTGAAAAAGTGGAAAATTAATAGCTCCGATCGGCCACTTTTCGAAGAAAGGAAGGCACGTATCATTAATGATTTGAAGGAAGAAATGCACATTATTGTTGACACACCTAAGTCAGTATCCGGAACAACAAACGATGGCAATATTGCCATCATCATATTGGCATCATCGATAACTGGTGTTGATGAAAAATTAATTAAAAATTTTAGTATCATCCTTTCAACGATGGCCTGTGGATATGCTATTAACGCAGAGTCATTTGAAAAACTTACTGAGGAAACATTTATTTTTTTTTTCGTGGAATTATATCCTTGGTTCTATATGCCTTCAAGCATACACAAAATATTAGTGCATGGAGCTGATATAATTAAATGTGCAGCTTTGCCCATAGGAATGTTGTCTGAAGAAGCCATGGAATCCAGAAATAAGGACTTTCGGAACTACAGGGAACTGTAGACCAGAAAAATTAGTCGTGAGGAAACAATGAGGGATCTTTTCAATAGGTTGCTATTTTCTTCTGATCCAAAAATATCAAGTTTGTCTCGTAGTACATCTCTTAACCATCGATATAGTGAGCCACTATCTGAAGAAGTCCTTAAACTACTGGAGGATCCAATGCTACCAACTAATTCCGATCAAAACTCGGATTCTGAATGTGATTAGTATTTAATAAGTAACGCCTAAATTTTGTAAAATATATATAGTTTAATGTTTTAGATATGTAATATTTACAATAATAAAGATATATATAATAACAATAGTGTTTGGCCTTAACCCACTTTTTACCCTCCAAATGTTTCGGAATTTTTAAAAGAAGCTTCCATTTTAGGAGTACTATTAGTTATAACGAAAAATATTGCTTATTATAAAATATTTCAATTGCTTCAAAATAGTAATTTACACCAAAAAATTTAAGTTTTTTCTAAAAAAAAAATCGGCGCTTAATGGGTTAATAAAAAAAAAATTGCCAAATTTTTTCATAAAATAATTAAAATTGTCCATCTAAATCTATTCTTATCCAAAATATCGATAAACATACAGTAAAACATCTACTTTGATTTTCTGCGCGCTAGATCTGCATTTTTTCCCACTGTGCTGTGGTACAGGGTATTATGTCTTTGTGCATATGTTTGTAACAGGCAAAAGGAATCGAGATAGACACATGGTTCCTTTCGAGAATATGCATAGAATCACTTTTTAAGTCGATTTATGCATGTCCGTCCGTCTGTCCGTCTTTAGATGTTAAATTGTAAACAAAGTACAGGTCGTATTTATGATCCGATTCGGATGCAATTTGGCACAAGTCACTTATTTGACCCAATGAAGAACCCTACTGAAATTGGGAAAAATCGGTTCAGATTTAGATATAGCTCCCATATATATTTTCCGATTTAAAGTAAATGAGGCATCAAAGTCACTATATATCATTCGATTTGCACAAAATTTGGCATAGAGTACTAGATTATGTCAAAATAATGTGTGCAAAGTTTCAAGAAAATCGGTTCAGATTTAGATATAGCTCCCATATATATTTTCGTCCTATTTAAGGTAAATGGGGCACCAAAGTCCCTATATATCATTCGATTTGCACGAAATTTAGCATAGAGTACTGTATTAGGTCCAGAATGATGTGTGGTAAGTTTCGAGAAAATCGGTTCAGATTTAGATATAGCTCCCATATATATTTTCGTCCGATCTAAGGTAAATGGGTCTCCAAAGTCCCTATATATCTTTCGAGTTGCTCGAAATTTGGCATCGGGTCCAGAATGTGTGCTAAGTTTCGTGAAAATCCGTTCAGATTTAGATATAGCTCCAATATATATTTTCGTCCGATTTAATGTAAATTGTGCACTAAAGAACCAAAGCTTGGCCGACCCGCACACAATTTTGTACAATGTACTGAATTTACTATAACCTTGGATGCTTGGTTGATGTTACATTTTAAACAGTGAAGAATACCAAATAGCGTGCGTAAAGTTTGCTTAAAGTCTATTTAAAAATTATGGAATAGATTGCAGAATGGCATATGTAAGGATTAATGTTAGTCGGTTTACTTATAGATAAAGATAGCATTTTTAAGTTCGTTCAATTGCATGTCAATGTTCCTTCGAAAAGACTAACCTTACTGGTTAGGAATGTATACGTGTAGTTTTTTTGCGATGGGGCTTCTTTCACAATGGATATTTCATAGCAAACACATCAGCAGTGCAACTAAACTAACAATGTCAGGCACTAGTCAAATGTTAAACGGGGTTTTTTGTTTCTGTAGTCCTGTTTTTTTCAGCTTCTACGAAATAACGCAACTCCCTAAAGGACCCTTACTGTTGCATAGACCACTAACCAACCAACATGATAGATCGTGATGTAAGCTCTTGCAACAATAACCTACCATGGCTTCTGACATATTTTTCTTTAAACAACAACAGCAGCAGTAGCAACAACGTGTTTTTTTTTGGGCTATGCAGGGTGTGAGGTGCGCAGAGCAAGGGTGTGGGCAGAAAAAAAATTCGTAAATATAAATATTTTTATTCTCTAACAAACAGCTTAGAAAACGAACAAAAAAAAAATAAAAACAGCATGCAGCCAGGACTAGCATATCCTTACATGGGATGCTGAAAAATGTGTTCCCTTTTTCTCGTCTGAAGTTGAGCTGGCGGGGGAGGACAGCCAATGCGTTTCACAAAACGTACATCATTTGTTTATGCCGGACAGTTTTTCCATCTTCTTCTTCATCATCATCTGCAACTTCCACAAAAATCCATAGAACAACATGAACTCCATACCAACAGACCATCTAACATTGTCTAGATATTGTTGCTGCACAGAAGGGCATGACCTGTTGGCAAGGAGAAACTATAGAGAGTAGGTAGGGGTTTTCCATATACTTTTAAGCCTTTTGTTTGGTTGGCGGTGATGCGGCAAGGGCCAGTATTAGAGGCATCACTAGGAATAACACAACACAATGGCTGATAGTCTGTCTAAACTAATACTGACCGCACCAACACCACTATCTAGGCTGGGCCAGCCTCAAAATGTAGATCCCGGCCAGCCCATGTCAACATGTTGTGCTGATGCCGAGATGCTGCTGCTTCTGTTGTTGTTGTCATAAAGCTCAGTGGGTGGTGACATCGTCAAACATCATCAACAGCAGCAACATCAATGGCAGGCAGCAATAACAACAGATGATGGACATCAATACACACCCACCCACCATCACACACACATATATTCTTACACATTTCCATGCATTATAATGCCATGGCTTTAGTTTGCAGTCTATGTGTCATATCAATGTGTTGGTAGGTATGTGTTGGTCGCATACTGTCGTTTTGATATTGAAGGCGGCTTAAGCCTTTGTAAAGTAAACAATGGTCAACGGGATAGAACGAAAAAAAAATAACACAGGCTTTAAAGTTTATTTGAAAACGAACCCCTCCTCCCCCCATTCTCTAATCGTTTGTATAGGAATTTTTGCATGCATTTGAATTAATAAATACATACAAACAAACACGCACACACACACCGAACTTTTTATATAAATACACATCAGCATCAGAACAACAAAGAACAATGAACTGAAGTGTAGTGTAGTGCAGTGTAGTTCAGCAAAAGATGACCATCGCAGAAGCCGGGTCAACCGAACTCTAAGTGTGCCATATTGTGTATGTTGGTGTTGTTATGTTGAAACTGGAAATCATGTTATACCCAACGATATAGTGGAATTTAGAATATTTGATTTGATGGCAGCATACGAATCTGACATTTTAAACCGCATATTTTGGGGAATGGCTAACACAAGGAGATTTTTTAGACTAAACAAATTAAAACCATGCAATATTTGGATAATACTGAAGATTTCAATATATTTAAAATTAAAGGAATCTTTTCAGCTCATCATATATCCACGTCTTGTTGGGTATTCAAAGACGAAAATATATATGGGAGCTATATCTAAATCTGGACCGATTTTCACAAAACTTAACACACATCATTCTAGACCTAATTCATTACGCTGTGCCAAATTTCGTGCAAATCGAAAGATATATAGGGACTTTGGTACACCATTTATATTAAATCGGACGAAAATATATATGGGAGCTATATCTAAATCTGGACCGATTTTCAGGAAACATCATTCTAGGCCTAATTCATTACGCTATGCCAAATTTCGTGCAAATCGGAAGATATATAGGGACTTTGGTACACCATTTACATTAAATCGGACGAAAATATATATGTTAGCTATATCTAAATCTGGACCGATTTTCAGGAAACTTAACACACATCATTCTAGCCGTAATTCATTACGCTATACCAAATTTCGTGCAAATTGGAAGATACATAGGGACTTTGGGACACCATTTACTTTAAATCGGACGAAGATATATATGGGAGCTATATCTAAATCTGAACCGATTTTCAGGAAACTTGGCAGACATCATTTTAGACTTTATTCATTGCGCTGTGCCAAATTTCGTTCAAATCGAATGATATATAGAGACTTTGGTACTCCATTTACATTAAATCAGACGAAATTATATATGGGAGCTATATGTAAATCTGAACCGATTTTCAGGAAACTTAGCACACATATAATTCTAGTCCTAAGTTAGTAGGCTATACCAAATTTCGTGCAAATCGAATGATATATAGGGACTTTGGTACATCATAGACATTAAATAGGAAGAAAATATATATGGGAGCTATACCTAAATCTGAACCGATTTTTCCCAATTTCAATAGGATTCGTCCTTGGGCCACACTTATATGGGGGCTACCCGAAAAAATAAAATACCAAAAATTTGGGGGTACCGTTATATGGGGACTACCAGAAAAACTGGACCTATGTTTATAATTTTTAGTGGAGTAATTTGGTACCCAATGAGAACCCAATGTACAAAATTTTAGAGAATTCAGTTATAAAACGAGCCCAAAAACCCGAAAATATCGAAAATTGGGGGTACCCTTATATGGGGACTATCCGAAAAAATGGACCTGTATTTATAATTTTTGGTAGGGAGATTTGCTACCCAATAAGAAATCAAAGTACCAAATTTCAGCGAATTCGGTCGAAAAATGCGATCAAAACGCCCAAAATACCGAAAATTTGGGGTACCGTTATATGGGGACTATCCGAAAAAATTTACCCATATTTATAATTTTTAGTGGAGAGATTTGCTCAAGAGCCTCAAAATACCGAAAATTTGGGGTACCCTTATATGGGAGCTATGCCTAAACGTGGACCGACTTTCTCCAATTTCAATAGGGTTCGTCCTTGGGCCAATTAAGTGACCTGCCCCAAATTCCATTCAAATCGGATCATAAATGCGACCTGTGCTTTGTTAAGAAAAATACATGGACGGACAGACGGACATGCATAAATCGACTCAGAAAGTGATTCTATGCATATTCTCAAAAGGAACCATGGGTCTATCTCGATTATTTTTGCCCGTTACCAACATATGCACAAAGACATAATACCCTGTACCACCGGGTGGTGAAGGGTATACAAATCCATGCCCTATTGGTAGGCCTTCATTAAACGCCACGCCATTTTAGTTTTTCAGTTCTGAAGCCTTTAAACAAATATTTTTAAATTTCGTATAACCTTTGTTCTCTAGTTAATCAATCCAATATAATAGCAATCCCCACAGTTGCGAAAAAATTCTCCAAATCTCCTTGTCAAAATCTACAAACATTACAAATTTCAAATGTTTAACGAAAGAGCAACGACAACAATAACTAATAACAATAATAAAAATAATATATAAATACAATACCTGCTACCAGCTGTTATAGATGCTGGATTATAAATTACAGCAGCCATGGTACAACGGCAACAACAATCACAACAACAAAATATTTGACTAACTAACCAAAGGAACAACAGTTTTCAACAGAAATGATTGATGGTCCTGGTTTCATTTGTTTGTATTGTGTTGGAAAGATAAACGAAACAGCAACAAGAACAACAACAATTTACAATGTCCTAGAATAAAAGGACAATGTGGTGATCAGCTTCCTTTATATACAACAATACAGCAATACTTATGCTAGGTTTCCTTGACTTGGCTGACAGGCTTTTGTTGAAAATGCACTTTATGAGGTCAAATGACCACAAGAAAAAAATCCAGAAAAAGAATGAATTCATTGACCTTTTGTGTGTGTGAAACCATCATTTTCCTCGTAAAACTTTTGGGGGAAAGGTAAAGTAATAAGATTTTTTTTTTATAAATTGTGATTCTTTTTTGACATGAAATAAAAGTGATTGCTTAGGTCTTTTGAGTGAAGACTTCGAGTACAAAAGCCAAAATAAAGGCATTCAATTTACTCCCATATAGAGATTTGTGTAATTAATTATTTTTGAAGAAAATTAGAAATAAGGGAACATTGTATTTTGTAAATATATAATTTTAAAATCACATACAAGCGTGAGGTGTTGAAAAAATATTTTTGAAACAAAAACAAATATTTTAAAAACATATAACTGACTAAAGTTTTTATTTTAAGGTTTTTGATTATCGTTTTTATATAAAAAGTGGGTGTATTTTTGGAATTTTGGAGCAATATAACTCGGGAAGTACTGATTTTCCCAAAAAAAAAAAAAAAAAAAAAACACAAAAAACTTTTTTTGTTGTAATCAGTATAAGAAGGCCTATTTAAAAATGTTCTGAGAGTTGTCCGTAAAGTGCATTTGTTCGAATTGGGGTACTTTGACCAACGTTTTGGTATAACTCTATTATGTATTTTCGGGATTTTTGACATGTATGTTAACTGAAGTGGCTGTAATTTGGGATTTTGATTTTTTATTTTGTAGCACATCTTTCTACCTAAAATATCAGAAAATTCCTTAAGTTATTAATTGATATATTGATATTTTGGCCTCCTAATTAAACTGATCAACATAGGCCCAGTTTTGTTATTGTCCCCATAAAACGGTGTACTCATTTTTTGGTATACATATAATTTTTCCAAACTGAGTGTCGTATTTTGGTACTTTGCTTTTCTTTACCAGTAATTTACCAAGGCATATTCCCCATATAAAAGTCTCTATTGATTTAGGTATATTGAATATCAACCTTGGTCAAGTGCATAACAAGTGGGGCCTGGTTGGACTTAACGACAATAATCATACGCTCCTCCAGTATCTAGGTAGTATTTTCCATTTTTCAAAATCCAGCATTAAGCGAATCCAGCATTAAGCGAGCGAGTTTGGTTTAAATCGGGCATTCCAGATTTAAACCAAACTCTGTACATAATCGTATTTTTACCAAATTTAATGCATCTAGTACCACAACCACAAGATCATGCGAACGGACTATCCTATTTAAATAAGCATTGAAGAGCTTAGTATTTATACCCTTCCCCACACTGTGGTACAGGGTATTATGTCTTTGTGCATATGTTTGTAACAGGCAAAAGGAATCGAGATAGACCCATGGTTCCTTTTGAAAATATGCATAGAATCACTTTATGAGTCGATTTAGGCATGTGCGTCCGTCCAAGTATTTTTGTGAACAAAGTACAGGTCGCATTTATTATCCGATTTGGATGAAATTTGGCACATGTCACTTATTTGGCCCAAGGTCAAACCCTATTGACAGAAAATCGGTTCAGATTTAGAGATAGCTCCCATATATAGTTTCGTCCGATTTTAGGTAAATGATGCACCTAACTCACAATATTTGTCGGATTGAGACAAAAATTTGCACAGAGTAATGAATTAGGTCCAGATCTATGTACGCGAAGTTTTGTTGGAATCTGTTCAGATTTAGATATATCTCCCATATATAGTTTCGTCCGATTTTAGGTAAATGGTGCACCAAACTCCCAATATTTGTCCGATTGGGACAAAATTTTGCACAGAGTACTGAATTAGATACAGACTGATGTCTGCAAAGTTTTGTTAAATTTGGTGCAGATTTAGATATAGCTCCCATATATAGTTTTGTACGATTTTTTGTGACTTCTTCCAATATTTGTCCGATTGATCAATTTTTTGAATAGCGAGCAAGGTTTGTTGAAAGCGGTTCAAATTTTGATATAGGTCTTATTTATATTTTTTTAATTTTACTCCATTTCATACAAATGGCACACCAAAGAATCTTTCCTTATTGGTTTAACTATGTCTGTATAATGTTGTAAGATGTGATTTATCGGTAAACTCCTTCTAGTACCTCTTTCACAAAGGGTTAAAATTTCGACAACTTGGAAATCTCATATAAAGCGAATGAAATATGCAATTTCATCAAGACTGTGCACAATCCAAAATTTTAGATTTGATTGATTTGTACGATGATTGGATCCGTAGGTTTACTTTTTGTGGAGGTATACCCTTCATTACACTGTGATACAGAAATCGGTTAAGATTTAGTATAGCTTCCATATATATTTTCCATTCTAAATCCATTCTTTATATATATGAACTACAGGACTTTATTCAACATGCTTCGGAATGTCCGATTTGGGCCAAAAGAACCGTTTTGTTACTTTTTTAAGGGTAACTTCGTAATGCCCCTCTCATAGAATTCCTGCTCTCTATTTGCAAATAACTTTAGTAGTCGATACCAATTTTTCATCATTAAAGAAATTTTGCAATGCAAGAAAAATATGATAATTACTTGGTGCAAAGTCCGGACTGAATGACGGATGGAGTAAAACTTCCCAACCAAGCTGCCGAAGTTTCTGGCGAGTCACTGCAGCGTTGTCCGTTGTTAACTTCGATCATTTCTCCGATTTTATTGAAGTTTTCAACGAGGTTTAAGTTTAATGAAATTTAAAAAATATATATACAATTTAGGTAATTTTTTAAATTAAATTAAACAAATTAATATTCTGTAATAAAAACACTAATTTTATTTTCTTCTTCTCTTTCTTTCAGATCGAGGTAATGTGTCAAATTCATATGTGCAATGAAATTTAAAATAATTATTGTATATTACTGTAAGTCTATTAAAATATGTACAGATTGTTACGTTTTTTGGCAATTAAAAATTTAATTCGAACACTCTCTAATCTCCAATTGAATATAAAAAATGAAAAAAAAAACAATATTTATATAGGATAATTATTGTCTCAAATAATTATAAGTCTCAAATGAAATACAATTACTAATAGTAGTGAATACTCAATCAGTTCTAAACTATTTCGAAATTTATGAAATATAAAATCGAAAAATGAAAACTCGAAGTAAAAATTTACATATAGAAATTTGTATATCTTATTTGACACTAATTGGGATTTAAAATAGACTAATGCGACAATAATTAAAATAATAGGAATTTAATTTGAAAGTAAATATTAATTTTAAAATTACATTTTCGCAATTATAAAGACATTTTAGGGTATATAAAACTAAAAATAATTCATATATTTAAAAACCAATTTAATTTGTTTGCTACATACATAGTAAATTACTATATAATTTATATATATAAAAGAGCTTAGTGTTAAGTTAGTGAGTGACTGACTGACTGACAGATCATCGCCCAGACGAAACGGATGAAGCTAGAAACTTGAAATTTTGAGTGTGTGTTGTTGTTGGTGTGTAGCCGTGAGATAAGGCTGGGTTTTTGGAAATTCGAACTAGAAGGATACGAAATATACTAAAATATACAAAATATGGTACCCTTTGTATAAGGCGAACGCGAAGAGCTAGAATTTTTGGAAATTCGACCTATAAGTGTACTAAAAGTTACTAAATTTAGTTCTAATTGTATATATACTGAACATATTTAGCTAGAATATTAAAATTTTATATGAAATACAGGTTGGGTTGATGTATGGAAATGGTTTTAGAAATTCGTACTTATGTTTATAAAAAGTACAAAATGGTACTATTTGCATTTAGTTGAGTGTATAGAGTTGGAGTCCTAAAAATCATAATTAGGACTACTGTTAGTGTACAGGATTGAGGTAGCTTTAACAAATCGTACTTATGTGTACGAAAAGTACTTAATGGTACTAAATTTGGTGCAATTTGGATTTCGGTTCACAGATTGAGCTGGAGTCTTGAAATTGGGATTTAAAATGACTGTTGCAGTGTAGAATTAACACTAGAACGCCGAAGGCGGTCATTTTGACCGCTTTCCAATTTCAAGTACAAAAGCAACTGTGCATTTAATGACACTTTTTTTGAAATATGGTGACTATTTTTACCTAATAGAATTACGTATATTATAAAAAATTCACAAAATTTAAAAAAAAAAGTTTCATTAAATGCACAGCTGCTTTTGTACTTGAAATTGGAAAGCGGTCAAAATGACCGCCTTCGGCGTTCTAGTGTTATGGTCATTGGTACGAAAAGTACTAAATGGTAGTAACTTAGTACAATTTGGATTTTGCTTGAACGGATGAGCTGAAAACCTGAAATTTGGAATTCAGATTACTGTTGAAGATTGGGCTAAAGAGACATCTTTGGAAATTCGTATTTATGTGTACAAAAATACTATACGGCAGTAGATTTGGTGCAATTTGGATTTGGGTGAACGCAGAGAGCTGGAAACCTAAAATTTGGAATAACGATTGCATTTGGAATATAGAATTAAAATATGGAAGCATAGTACTTATGTGTACTAAGTGGTACTATATTTGGTACAACTTGATTATGTATGAATGGATAGAGTCGGAATTTTGGAATTAAAATAACATTTAGAATGTAGGATTGACGTAGTTTGTGAAATTCTTAATTATAGAAACAAAAAGTACTAAATTGTACCAAATAGTTAACAAATTGTTTTTGTGTGAACAGAAAGGGTTGAGATCCTGAATTTTAGAACTAATATTACTGTTGGAGTGCAGGATTGAGATATATCGGTAGCTTTGAAAATTTGTCATTACGTGTACTAAATGGTACTAAATTTGCTACAGTTTAGATCAGAGTGAACGGATAGAGATGGAAATCTTATGTAGTATTGGAGTTTAGTACTTATTGATACGAGAATCACTAAATGGTACTAAATAGGGTACAATTCGTTTAGTGTGAGCGGGAATCCTAAAATTTGGAATTAAAATTAAGGGTGGAGAGTAGGAGTGTAGAGTAGTAGGATTGAGACATGGAAGTAGTTTTGAAAATGCGTGATTATGTGTACTAGATGATACTAAGTTTAGTACAAATTAGATTTAAATGAAAGGTTAGAGATAGAAAAATTACATTTAAAAAAATACAGTACAAGATTGAGACTGTGTTGAAAATGCAAACTTAAAGTACAAAAAGTACTAAATGGTACTAAACATGCTACAATTTGGATTTATGTGAACGGATAGGGCTGGGATCCTGAAAATTATGATTAAAATTACAGTTAGATCGTGGAACTGAGGAGGTTTTATAAAATCGTACTTACATCTACGAAAAGTAATAACTGGTACTAACGGATAGAGCTGGAATCCTTAAATGTAGATTAAAGGTTATTCTTGAAGTGCATGACTGAGGTAGTTTTGGAAATTCGTACTTATGCGTACGAAAAGCACAAAATTTGTTACAATTTGGACTTTGATAAACGGGTAGAATTCGAATCCCGAAAGTTGCAATTTAGGTTACTGTGGAAGTGTAAATTTGATATAGTTTGGAGTATGGGTACGAAAGTACAGAATGGTACCAAATCTGCTATAATTTGGTTTTCGGTGAACATACTGAGCTGGAATTCTTAAGTGTTGGCTTACGATTACTATTTGAAATAAGGAGACTGAAAACCTGAAGTTTGTAATATGGGTCATTTAGTTAGAAAGAAGTACCAGAAGAAGAAGTTAGAAAGTTTTTTGTACAAACGGTACTAAATTTAGTGGTGGTGGTATGGAGGTAGTCTTGAAAATGTGTAATTATGTGGAACCTATACGTATTTGCTAAAGTATATAGTTGGAATTCTGTTCTATTTTTAATCTGTGTAATGGAAGTAAGAGAAATTTCGAAAATAGTGTTTATGTGTATGAAGAGTACTAAATAATAAATTTACAGTATTCACGATTCCATATGAACTATTTTTTTTTTGTATTCCCTTTCCGCATACGAAGTAGCGGGCACTTTGCTAGTATTATATAAATAAATATAACTATGATTTTAAATTACTATTGGATATTTCTTTTAATTCTTCAATATTAATTTGACATTGTAATTCAAAATAGATACTCTATCAAATATCGCATCTATTGATTCTGACCACTTCCTAATGAAAAATAATAGTCAACATCCGGCATATGAGTCGACATCAATAAAATACAAAATTTGCATATTAAAAAGTCAATTAAATTTAAGAAAAAAAATCGCAACTCAATATCCTTGCAATATACACTGTTCCTCCTTCCCCTATTTTAGTCTTTTTCTCATATGAAAATTCCAGTATTCGACAAAGGTCTAACGTTATTCTCGCCGCATAATAATTCTTACCTACCTATTGTTCATGATTTTAAATATATGCATTTCTTTACAATGATTTCACGCAGGATATCCTTACTTACATTGTAATGAAGAAAACAATAGTAAATAATGAAAATATTAACATAATACAAAGGACAACATTTTTATAATAATATTGTTATTATGAAAATTAAGCATATATTATTGGACTTTAATACCACCCAGTAACCTCTGACCCCCATCAGCATCATAAAATAATTTACTTTATTTTGCACAACACTTTTCATTGAAAACAGAAAAAACTTTATCCTTTATCATGAGCATTTTTTGTAAAAAAAGTGCGAACGTTTATTTGTGTAAGTCAAAAGGCTCTAAGGATACTATTGGGATAATAAAATTACAACAATCCCAACCCACACACTTACAACGTATCCCAGGTCCATTTAAGTCTCCACTTATTCATTGCCAGTAATTCGTATAATTCGCTGGTCCACTCGGACCAAAAGCGATAATCATAAATTTTACTTGGCACCGGACAACACAGAAGAACAAAAATTTAACCAGAAACTCCGAAAGAAACCAGAAGAGAAAAAGAAAACAGCAACACAAAAAATCAAATATAATACGAAATGTCGTAATAAAAAAAACCTACCGAAACTTTTCTACTTTCCTACAAAAGAGTAAGAAAGTACCGGAAAAAGAAGTGCCATGACAAAAAAGGAATTACAATGAATGAAAATAAGAATAGACTCAATGTTCCAGCAGCATGGATATCATATAATAATTGTAATGTTCGTTCATTCTTTTTTTACGCAACATTGGCAGGACACAATGTGGAAATTATGCACAAGGGAACATAAATTTGTTACATCCCCTTTTCGTTGCTAGAGAAAAAAAAAACGAGAATTGTTCGAAACGGATAGCGAACAACTGCAATTAATGAAGGCGTACGAAGAAAGTTTAACACAATGTCATCAACTTTGCCAGTAGTTTTATTGAAATGGATTAAAAGGTTGAAGAACCATATCGTATTAAATTAGAAGAAGTCAGCGATAGGTTATAATCGTTGCTGACGGGTGAGAGTGTGATGCCGCCCTACATAACTTGTCCGGAACTTAAAGTTCCAGAAGATTTAAAAATTATTTCAGGAACAATTTGGGGTATTTTTGTTGAAATAAGCGACTCGATGAAAAATTTTGAATATTTCCCTCAAGTAGGCTAACAAGAATTTTAAATAAAATTCCGTTGGGTAGAGACTAATTCAATATTAAGAAATCTTGAGTTCAGGCTTGAAATATATTTCACATCTGATCAGCATTATTATCCATTTGTGATTATTGCTCGTAGAGTGACTAGAAAATCTATCAACAAATTGGCGGATATTCCGATTTCTTAAGCATAATATAAAAAATTTCATCGGAACCGAGTCTTACGCAAAAATACCAATCAAAAGCAAATCACTGATCACTTGTTCTATCCTCCGGAAAACTTCCCACACATATTCGCCACCAAAACCTAGTAATGAAGTCGAAATATTTTAGTCGTTCACACAGCATGCTGGATAGCACTATATATGCAGTGGGAAGGATACTAATTTCGGAATGTGTCGATGTGGTTTTCTTGGGTCTTTTTCAGAATTTGACGCAGTGTAAAAATCTGATCTATCTGGTCTATAGCATTGATAATATCAAATAATATCATTGACCATTGGCTTCAATCGTTCACACTGCTTGCTGAATAGCACTGTGTATGCAATGGTAAGGAGACTAATTCCTCTATAGTTGCCACTAGTCGTCTTGTCTCCTTTTAGCACGGGATGTTACCATCATTGGACATGCGTTTTCACCTCAGTAGCTTTACGACACTCCTGATCGTACCATGGGTTACTCGATGGTGGCCTTTGGTACCCTAGTGTTGCTTTTGCTTTTTTTTTTGTAGGTAGTGGGCATGTCTTTGTCATTGCGCTTCTATATTTTTATGAGAACAATGTGTGCTTTCGACTAGCAAGTGGGTATGTTGAGCAGAGTAGGCTTCAACTACTTTTTGTGTTTGCGGCTTTTCGACATCGAAAATTCATGTTGTGTTAGATTGCACCTTTGCTGCTACAATAATACGAATGCGAACCTTGGCTGCTACAAGATAATGGACCGAATCGATATGAATGATGAATGCCTTCCGTCTATCACAACATGATCGATTTGACTTCTCGTTGTTGGATCGAGAGGAAACCAGATAGCCTTGTGTATCATTTAACCTCATGCCGTTGTCGGATGTTTCTTCATAGAGGTTGAATTTTCCGACGGTGCGGCCAAAAACATTTTCTCTTCCGATTTTTGCTTTAAAATTTCCCTGCAGAATTTTAATGTCATGGCCAGGGCAACGGTCATATGATGTTTCTAGATGCTCCTAAAATATGTCTTTGGTCTGCTCATCTTAATCTTCGGTCGGATCATGGGAGCAAAAAAAAAAAAATGATGTAGAAGAACTTCGCTTTTATATGGATTATAGCAATTCGATCATTAACTGGATTAAATATGGAAACGATGTATTTGATTTTATTCATGACTCGTCTGATTTACTTACTCCTGTCCCTTTCAATCGCATTCCTGTTATGCAAATATATCGATTTTGTACTTTGTACTAAAATGCACGCAAACTCCGAGTGCAGATTCGCAGGCCGTTAATTATTTTACGTTTGCGGTAGTCGTCAACATCGAGTGGGTTTGGTTTCCTTTTTCACACCTGATGGGGTTTTCCAAGTGTGGGCAACTAACCCGACGCCTTAAACCATTTTTATACCCTCCACCATAGTATGGAGGGTACATTAGTTTTGTTTTTCCGTTTGTAACTCATCGAAATAATCATTTCCGACCCTATAAGTATATGTATTCTTGATCAGCGTAAAATTCTATGACGATTTAGCCATGTCCGTCTGTCTGTCTGTTGTAATCACTCTAGCGTCTAAACGAATTGAGATACAGCCTCAAAATTTAGCATAGAGTCGTCTTTTGTCTGCAGGAAGGTCAAGTTCGAAGATGGGCTATATCGGTCCACGTTTAGGCATAGCTCCCATATAAGGGTACCCCCCAAATTTCGGTATTTTGGGGTTCTTGAGCGTGTTTTTCAACCGAATTCGCTGAAATTTGGTACTTTGAGTTCTTATTAGGTAGCAAATCTCCCCACTAAAAATTATAAATATAGGTCCATTTTTTCGGACAGCCCCCATATAAGGGTACCACCAATTTTCGGTATTTTGAGGTTCTTGAGCGCGTTTTTCAGCCAAATTCGCTGAAATTTAGTGCTTTGAGTTCTTATTGGGTACCAAATCTCCCTACTAAAAATTATAAATATGGGTCAATTTTTTCTGGTACCCCCCATATAACGGTACCCCTCAATTTTCGGTATTTTGGGGTTCTTGAGCGCGTTTTTCAACCGAATTCGCTGAAATTTGCTACATTGGGTTCTTATTGGGTACTAAATGTCTCCACAAAAATTTATAAATATAGGTCCACTTTTTCTGGCAGCCCCCATATAACGGTACCTCCCAAATGTTCAGTATATTGGGGGTTTTGATCGTATTTTTCCGCCTAATAAGCTGTAATTTAGTATTTTGAGTTCTTAATAGGTACCAAATCTCTTCACAAAAAATTATGAATATAGGTCCACTTTTTCGGATAGCCCCTATATAAAGGTACCCCCAATTTTCGGTATTTTGGGGTTCTTGAGCGCGTTTTTCAACCGAATTTGCCGAAATTTGGTATTTTGTAGTCGTATATGGTAACAAATCTCTCTACCAAAATTTATTAATCTTCGTTCCCTTTGTGGGATAGTCACCATATAACCCCATTTTTTATATTAAAATAGTTATCTGATTTGTTCCGCGTTTTGAGTTTGGTTCTAAGACTCTATTGT
The DNA here is from genome assembly GCF_032173495.1 of Musca vetustissima. Lineage (NCBI taxonomy): Eukaryota > Metazoa > Arthropoda > Insecta > Diptera > Muscidae > Musca > Musca vetustissima. The sequence continues at coordinate 39,215 of NW_026874309.1, forward strand.
AATCATTTCACCTGCGGAGGATAGCGAGATAAAAAATTAGAGCGTAAGGTTCGATAATGAACTATATATAGACCTAGCCCCTGTGTGGAGGTTTCATAAGGATTGGAGCGATATTCTCCATATTCGATTTTGAATTATCAATTAAAAATGTCTGAAATTTGTATTATGGTTTACATTATGGTATACATAATCCGTTTTTAGACATGTCGGTATAGGTCAACTTTTTGGTATGTTCCCTTTATTTTCATTTCTAGTACCTCTCAGTATATCTATGGTGGAGGTTCGGCCCGACCGAACTTAACGCTTTTTCACTTGTTTACCTGTTGGGATGTTTGCTCACGATCTCAGAGTGTTCCCAGGACGTGACTTGTAGGCTTATCAGAGACATCCGCTAGTACTCTTTAAACTCTGTGTTCTCTTTTTATTAGCCCCAATGCGAAGCTCTTTTTGCTATATTCGCCTTCTCTTCCGGTGACCTAATAATTTTCCTTTCGCTTCCGAGGAAATTTAGGGGTGGTCAGAATACCCATAGCTTTTGTTTCTACGGTGCGTAAGCATAACTATATGCTTATTTACTTCCTCCGCCATATTTTCAGCATCATCGCTCAAATCAAAGACATCCGCCAATACTGAGTAATTTAGGCTTGGTACGATAATTTATATTACTTTAAAACTGTTTTATATCTCATTTTTTTAAAGTAAACCTCCGTAGTTAGTAAGCGCTCTTCCCATACAAGACAGATTACTATCTATTTCAAGTTCATAATTATTATATCTCTAAAATATTAAATATTTAACCATAAATGAAAACCATATATTGTGATTTATGCCTTTGAAATCACATTCTATTCTTAAACTAAGGTACTTTTTATAAAGTCTCCGGCCTGTTCATGAGGGTTCCACATTTCTTTCAAATGTCTCCAAATGCATTTCCTTCTGTACTTCCACTGATAATTAAGTTGAAATATTTCTTCAACATTCCAATGCTTATTTTATTGCCTTTTTGAACTTTGTCTTCTGGCATAATTATAATTAAATTAATGATAAATTCAAATAAGGAACTTTGTCTTCAGACTGAACTTTGATACTCCACATACACACACACACATGCATAGTTTTTGGTAAGACATTCACAAAAATTGGAGTTTGGTAATCTCATATTTTTTGTGGTTAAACAAAAATACCAAAATATTTAGCAACAACAATATCAGTGGTAATGGTAGGGGCTGATGTATTGTTGTTGTTGCTATTGTTGGTAGAGAACTAATTGTTTGATGTGGTAGCGCTGCTACAAAAATTGTTAGCTCTGTTGATTTATAATAAATGAAAAACAACGACTGTCTGTCTGCTGGTGGTCCTGGTCTCTGAAAATCTATCTATTCATAACGTATGCATTGCTATATTGCATAGTATTTAAATATGTATAGATGCAGTGTAGTCGAGTCTCTGTGAGTGTGTGCCAGTTCATGTGTGTGTGTGTCTGTGTTTGTGACCAATTTTGAAAGATGTGTGGTAACATTGTTTGCAACATTTAAATTAAGATAAATCAACGCAAAATTTATGGTTTTAATACATGGCTAAGTAGATGTAGATGTGCACACAAACACAATCGTGTGTGTGTGTGTGTGTGTATGTGTCACTGATCAAAATGAATTTGTTTTGTTTTTACGATGCACATGTGTTGGTGGCACTGTTGTTGTCACTGGCTGTATATATATATATATATATATGTTTTGCAAAACACAGTCGTAGTAGTCGAGCATATATCACGGATTGTATAGAACAATATAAATATACAGTATACTTTCGGGCGCACATGGTTCTCTGTGTGTGTGGACTAGGGATTTTTAAATGTCAGGCATGCAAACACACATATATTTATATATAGATATACAGATATAAACAATGTCATTTTATATTGTTTTGAATTTTCGTATAAATACTTTACGTACATTGTAGTTGTAGATGGGTGATGCTGGGTATGTATGTATATGTGTGTGTTTGAATCGTTTATATATATTCGTATATATTTAAAAATAATTGTTATTATGTTGCCGAGGTGATGGAGTAGGTTATTGTATTTAATGTTTAACATCATACAGGACATGCAACTCTGTCGCGCGCTCTGTCACCGGCAATGAGAAAAGTCAAATGCATTGGCCGACAAATAGACACACTCACACACATAACTACCCTCCTCTGTTTGCCGCTTATTGTCATCATCGTTTAGTATAAAGCACAGCGCACACAGAAACAATTTAGTAAATTGCAATTAAGTGACATTTTTGCTTGACTGGCCCGCTTGGGCGTCATGGTAATAAATTTTAAATTGTGGTTCTTTTTTGTTGTTGCTTTGTATGCGTGTGTATGGCTGTGTGTCGGTGTGTGTGTGTGAGTAAAGCGAAAGAGAGATATTTTAAAATTTAATTAGTTGAAAAATTACTGAAATTGAATTGGATGTGTACATAAATTGAGGCGATAAAAGCTCTGGACATAAACGACGACATCGTGGCTATGGTATGAGCAACAGCTTAAAAATGTTGTCAAGCGTTATACACATATACGATATATACAAGTAGTTTAATGCTAGGTCAAAGGGTTGAAAATATTGAAGAATTTAAATGTTGCACTTTTTTCAAGTGTTAACATTTTTTCAGTTTCAATATGTTAGCTACGGAAATGATAATTCATGTAGAGGTCATCCGGATGTCAGATAGAGACTAGAATTTATTTTAGGCTATTTGAAGTAGGAAATTTGTTCTCCTTTACAATAAGTAATTCTTTTCCCCTCATACTAGAATGAGATGGTTAATGCTGTAAGATAGAGACTAGAAGTTATTTTAGGCTATTTGAAGTAGGAAATTTGTTCTCCTTTACAATAAGTAATTCTTCATCCCCTCATACTAGAATTGTCAATCCATTTGCAAGACTTCTAAATATTCAATGTAGACCTCATAAATTAGATATACTCAGGATCGGAGTTGCCAAGTGCGTCAGTCTGTTTTCTGAAATTACAATAGGGCTCTCAACATTTAAGATAGAGCTTTTAAAATTTACACATACATTGCCAGTTACTAATTGATGGTCCATAGTGTGGAGGAGCCCCTATAAAACTGTAGTAATCAATTTTGGCATTTTTAAGACTTTAACCGCGTTTTTCCTACCGATGAGGCCTCGTTTTCCGACAATTTTCACTATAAGTTCCATAATTGATGGACCTGGTTCCATTTTAATGAAAGTTCCACAGCCTCGCCTTATTTTTAGTATATTGTAATACCTTGCCACATTTCCCCACATTTTTTGTACCTAACATATCAAACTACAGCCAATTTGATCTATAAACGAGACCAAAAACCTCAATTTACTGAAACGTGGAGGTACCTTTAAATATTATATATGTGCTAGCCTGAAAACTAGACCGATAATCATTAAAAAATATTAATAAATAAATATTAATATCAAATTATAGTCAATTTTGTACAGAAAATGGGAGCTTTAGCAAAACTTGACCCAATCCAGCCCATATTTTGTCAACTCTTTCCCACAGATATAGGTTTAGTTTTTACCAACTTTCAGCAACGCATTTTGATTATGTGCAGCTAAATCAGATCTCCTCGTAGACATGAACATGCAACAATTGCAAAGGATATGGCTGCAATTTGGCATTGCCATTAGAAACATCTTTAATGTCCACAGTAGTCCCACTCTAACGTCCTTGCCGCCTTTTTGTGGGTTCGAAGGGTTCGAGGGTTCGAATTTTCCCACCGAAATGAAAGTTGTTTGATATCTTAGGTTTTCAGAATGTAAGATATAAACTACATATATCCTTCACCCTATTATATAATTTGAAGGTTCTAGTACCAATTGTCGCTTCAGACAATTTCAAGTCGATCGGTCCATCTGATTGGAGTGCACGATATCTTTCGAATGGTGTAAACGAAGACGGTGAATATAGGACCGCTTCTTCTTTTACGTTACATAGTAGTATTTTAAATCAGACAAATTATGAAGCATTTCATTCTAACCTTTCTAGATTTAAAAAATTTGTGCATTATCAGTCCTTTGGGCTGTCTGAATTTGTCTCAACTTTGCAAGCTTACATCAAGGCCAAACATAGGTTCTATAGGTACATTCCTTCCAGTCCACCTACAAATGTTTAAAATTTGAAAATCTTATAAGCTACATACGAATCGAATGAAGTATGTGATTTAATCCAAATTTTTCTAAGGATGCTCCATGTATGTTCAAAAATGGGTCCTTTCTATTACTTCCAATACCAGCTCTTAAAATTTGGATAAATCTAAAAGTTTCATATTAAGCGAATATAGGTCAAGTTGAAATATGGAGATCCGAACTACTCCTTCTGATGCCTTCTTTCAGTGGGGTCAGTATTTGAGAAAAGGCTCTCCGATATTGGTCGACCTTTACAATGAAATGAGAAAGGGTCGATAATTTGAGGAACCAATCTTAAATTTTCACAGCGACATTTTTCTAAAAATATTCTCATTTAAATCTCTCAATTAGTTTACAGTTGGAACAAAAAGAAAACACAAACATTTGATTAACAAATGTAAAAAGTATGAATATGCTTGTTAAACCATTCCATATATTTAGGTACCTTCAGTCGATAGTTTGGTTTATAGTGGAGTGCATAGAAGTATAATGCAGAATAACCTGATTTATGTTCCAATATATTTACTCACACCAAAAGTTAAAGCTCAATAGTATAAGAACTCCATATTATCATCGGTCTGAACCGAGTACGCTAAATAGGCTCCCTGATTGAAAGGTAGCGTTTTTTCAGCAATCTTCAACAAAAGAAATACTCGACCTTTTCAAAATAATAAAATTCTTGGCGTATACATGTCAACAGTAGAAAATCTGTTAAATCCGCCGGAGCCATATTTTCTATACCATCCTCCATATAAATATCGCAAATTAATTGCACTGTAATTTCTAACCTCTCTGGAATGTACTCTACGCTAGTGCTGCGTGTATACAGTAAAGCTAATAATTCCACTATATATGGCGTATACGCGTTGTTTATACGTATACGCCACATATTCATTTTCAACATGTAAAAAGGCGTTACATCCGACTGCTGGCATTATATATATTGTTGCTAAAGGATTGGGAAACTTTGAATTGGAATAAAAGCGGACTTATGTTTAGGATCAATAGCAATAATTTTGAAATACTAAATTCCATTCACTTTTGACGGGAAATTGGCATACAGTCTCAGACTTCTCAATATATCCGCAAACCTATTTTTCGAGGTCAAAAATACACTATACAGTAACGCCAAAAATTATACCAGTAGCGAACTTGACGTGTGATATTATCATGTTCAGTAACAATTTCCAGGAAAGGTGATTATAATTTTGACATTCCGAGGCCCCAAAAGGGCAGCGTTTCTTTTCTTAAAGAAACAAATATTAGAAAACCAGAATTTCAAATCTAGGAAAGGAATTCCAATCCCTCCAGAAGGTACTTTACTGCATCGATTGATTTTGAACAGTAAGGCTAAAAATTCCACTCGTTGACTATAGAAATACTGGCATCCATATACTGCGCTAAAAAAGCGGGCTTATTATTAACTATGATCACTATCACACTTGATGGTATATTACTCTACGGGAGAAATAGGAAAGTTAACAAAATCATTAAAAAGTCCGCTCAATATGGCGTATACGTGTTGTCAAGACGTATACGCCTCATATTAACTTTCAATATGTGAAAAAGATAAATTTTCGACTGCACCGGCATTTTTACATTATTGACAATAAATACAAACTGAATAACAAAAGCGACTATATTTTTGCCACTCCGGGGTTCCAATGGGTAGAATATCTTTTCTTAAAAAAATTATACTAATAAATAGCAAAATTTTAGTGTTGGAACCGAATCGCCTGTTGTTTAGTATTTGTGAACCTCATTGCATGAGAGACCTATTTCCGATTAAAAATTAGCATTTTTCCCCTTTAATGCTTATTATTAGCATCTGGGCCGAATTTATAATAAACTCAAAAACTAATATTACAATTAATGCTTTAAATTGTTGTAATTTTCATTACGATAATTGAAATAAAAAAATTTTTCCCTTACTAAGGGGATTTTAATGTCATTTTCAATTAAACCTTAAAAAAAACTTTATTTTTATTAACACACACTTTTTTAATACATTTTACACAGCAACACAATTAACAAACAATAGATTGTATTGCACACACACACATAAATTCCACTATATATAACGATGTATATACATACGTACATTCACGTATTTGTATGTATGCCTTCTATTGTAAAAATCAATTAAAAATTTATCAAAATAATTAACAAAAGCGTTTTTGGCCGAGCTTTCAGGCATGACGCCTATAGACTATGTGGTCTGAAGCGAAGCGTTTTGTTCACATGTTCGATGATGTTTTATTGTTGTTTGGCCATACATTATTGAATGAATGTATAGACTATATTTAGGCGCGTCAACATCGTCATCACCATCATCGAACAACAAAGCAACACACAACAACATGTTCACACAGCAATCAATGACAATAAAGTATTCACACAAATACACACATACACTCTCACATACAAATAAACATTGTTTCATACGTATTGCCTTTGTGTTTGTGTTAAAGGCATAAATTATATGCCAAAAACTGGCGATAAGTTTGATAATGTATGAGGAAGGTGTATGTGTGTTTGATTGAAATGAGCCTAGGGAGCATTTAAATTCAATTCAGCAAAATTCGAATATATCGTACCTAGATGTATGAGAGTATGTGAAGACGTTCTCTGACATGTATAAAATGACTTACATACAAAATATAAATTCAATTTGTTGAAGACTTGAATTTTCCAACAGAGAACCAAACACTAGCCACAGCACACTCTCCTCCTACCTCAACAACCAAACACACACACACACACATGCAACTTGCAAACGAACCCAAATATTTCTCATAAATATCCTAAGATATTCCGCACAAAACAGACACACTGACATGCACACACACATATATATAATTTTCTTAAGGTGAAAGTCTGTCAAATGGCGTCAGCATTTGTGAGTGTGTGTTTGTGTACTGTGTGAATATGAAAGCTTCATCTAAGACAACTAGGTGCAATTTTGATGGATTGCTTTAGCCATGGCAAACTTTTCGCACAAAAACAACAACAGCGTTTTATTTTTGGCAAAAATCTTAACATTGGCAAAAGAACAAAAATACATTGTTGTTGCAACAACATCTGTGTACAAATTCGCCTTCTTCCTGTTCGTCTCCTCTTCTTCTCCTTCTTCAACTTGACTACAATTGTAGTTGTTGTCTCCGTTTTGTTGTACAAACTGGCGGAATGTAGACATATGATGATGAAATGTTATTAGCCACATAAATGTTGCCAACAAATTTTCTGCAGAGAAAGTTTTCATATTTGTGTGCGTGTGTGTGCGTTTGAGGGACATGGGGGTATGGTTTTGCTCTTCAAAAGTTTTTAAGCCAAATTGCCTTGGCAAGTACAAAGTTTATTACATATATTTTGAGGATGCGTATGTATGTTTGGTTGTTAAGCTAAAATTGTTGTGAAGAATTCATAATTGGGATTATAGATTTTTTTGAAGAAAAAGAAAATGTTTTGGTTTGAGGTTAGACCTATGCGATGGAGAATATTTTGAGGTTTTATATTCCTTTTGCAACTTCTGGAGATAGTAATTTTAGATCCTGTTTAAAATCGGAATCATTGATCAGAATAAAATTCTGAAATAATAACCATGCTCGTCTGTCCGCTTCTGTTAATCATCATGAGGAGTTAGTGAAAGATCTTTGCCAGCAATCAAAGTTCAAAAATACCTCTCTTCAAGGATGTCGTACTTCTTAGGGTTGCTCGATTTTTTTTTTCAATTTTTGGCTTTACTCGTTGCTGAAAAAATCAAAAGAGATTCAATAGCTACCACAGTACCCCATTTCACAGTTATTCCAATCGCAATATGGAAGTTTGATATTGAAGATGTAATGGTTTAGACCCATATAGCGGCACCACCCCATGCTACATTCAAAATATTTTTATAATTGAGGTGTTTACAATGTCACTCGTGACGTATACTTTCTAATATCACTTATACGCACCCAATTAATTGAAATATAATTGCATAATGTATTATAATAATTATATATAAAGGTTGATTCCTCTTCTCCGCAGAGTCCCTCTTTTCGCATAACATTAGGTTGGTGCGTATGAAATATCGGACTCTTAGGTGACTGCATAATGTATATGTAAATGCCAATCTCAGAAAGGTGTCTCAATATCATGGTATGGTCAATTTTTCTCCTGATAGTAAGTTTCCTCGTGGATACGCCTGGATCCGCTGCCACTAGAGTCTTCAGGTCATCATTCTTCACAGACTTTTTGGGTCTTCCGCAAGTCCGAAATCCATATCGGCAATAAACTCAAAAGAAATAACAATATGGAAGACCTTAGAGAAAACCTATTTTGCTGAAATGAGTCTCTGGCAATGGGCAATACGACTATGAATGAGGTTATGCCAAAGACAAAAGAATAACGAAAACAAACCTCCGCATGTAAAGAGAATCCGACATTTCATACGCACCGACCTAATAGAATGTTTTATACTGGCTTATTGGTGTGAGCCACTTTGACTCATGCAATATGGAATCTATTGGCCAAATCAGGTGCAGACAACATTCAGGTACCATATGGTCTATAAAACGGTTGAGTACAAATTGGGAAGTTGAGATTTTGACGATTTGTGGAGGAATAATCTTAGGCTTTGGATCCATTGGATCCATTTTCGGAATCGATCTACATTTACATTTTCGGATATGATCCAGATTTGGTAAAAATATTATTTTGTGCTAAGTTTGAATCAAATCGGATACTCTATTAGCTTCATATTAGATTGAAACATTTTCAAAAATGATGATCATTGGTGAGGTCCTACAAGCAAATGACCTATAAATTAATTTTTTGTATTCAAATACGATGATATATTACGATGTAAAAAGTTTTTTACCAATTCGGATACTCTGTTCTCATTATGAGATATTTAAAAATGTTTAAAATATTAAGCCTTTGTATTCGAGGTACCAGAAGGAGTAAAATTAATAGATTGTGAAAAGTTTAGATCAAAATCAGCTATTGGTTTTTGAAGGTTTTTGCTAGTTCGGAACATGTAATAAATTAATGTTTTTTACCATCTGCATGGACAAATTATAAGTACGGCGACTTTTGTTTAGTGGACTTCTTCGAAGATGGGTCAACGAAACTGGGATTGTGGATTTATACTTATTAACTACATGCGATATTGAACTTCTGGGGACATTATATTCGTCAGACATCTCCCTTAGTGATATTCCAATAGTATAATCGCCAACAATGAGTTTTTCTCTTTGCCCCCAAACCGAATTTATCGCCAGTCATTTCTATTTGGTTGTTTGTGACCATATATTATAAGTTTCAAGTTCCCTTAGAATACTCAGCTATCTAAATGGATATGGTCCACCCAGATATTATTGACAGCATCGATCTCTTCCTAATGAGTCTCTATTTTTCTGCACACACTATTTACGTCGATAACTGCATGGCACCTCCAGGAAACCTTTGCATATGATGGCGGCTCCTGATCAATTGTTTGTACCCTCTTCACCTTTGGTAAAGTCCGGTAAGTTCCTTTGGGGTTTCCGGTTCATACGGATGATTGTAGTGGTCATCTTCTCGATATTAGATATAGTTTCGCTGCCCTCAGTCAATTTATTATGGTTACTGTCTCCTTTGGCTTGCTTTATCTTTATATTAACAGACGGGAATCTTATTTTCTGCTATTTCGTAGATGTAATCCCCTTCGCCGCTTCCGAGAAAGTAGAGATCCTGCATTCTAAGACGGTTGTGTGGATTTATTCAAGAATCATTTTTCAAGGTCCTAACTAGACATGTATTTTGTTAAAGAATATGTTTTCAAAGTCCTGAATAGGTATGGATTCTCTAAAGAAAATCTTTTCAAGGTCCTAAATAGGTATGTATTTTTTAAAAACTATTTGTATTAAATTTCAGTCTTATCATCGTCTTCAGACTCAGAATTTGCCTCGGAATGTTTGGTCGATATTGCTCTTCTTTGAACTGCTCTTCTGAAACTGAAATCTATTTTTATTCTTTGGCTGCATGCATGTATCGACTACAGGTGCCACTATACACTCACCTGTAGTAGATAGTTGTTTCCAATCAATAGTCAGTTTTGGTCCGCAACAAGAAGGCCCTAAAAATGGGTTATCAAATTATCTTATTACTTCCAATTTTAACATATGGCCCTCGCTATATCAGCCACCTAGGAACGAACCCGGTAAGAAATTGCACTTAGTTTTGGTGGAAAATTTCAATAAAACCAAAAAGTATCAAAAATTAAGACACAATGAACCAGTATTGAAAACTCAGAATATATATCTAAACACAAAAAAAAACTGAAAATGTTAAAATCTTCGAAATTCCCAAAATCGGAATTATTTTAATGGAGAAACTCGTCCTATTTCAACAATTTCTACACATATGGCCATTGCAAGCTCTATTGTGATTTCAACGGTCCGAAGTACTAGCAGACAAGCAGATGGAAATGGCATTATGGACACGAAAATTATTTTATTTATGAGGTGATTATTTCTCTCGACGCTTTGGAGCGTATACGTGTTGTCAATACTTATACGCATCGGAATCTCTTTGGCAATGAAGTTTGCGATTCTTATGTAATGATACACGGGGAGGAATAGTTATTTTGGGGTTATATAAGAAAAGTGGACCAATACCGACAAGTTTTTCCGAACTGATTTTGTGAACTACTGGATACTAGTAATAAACAAATGTAACTGCTTTTGATGCCTAATTTTTCCAAAAACTTACAGAAAACCAACCAGAACTCAAAACAGCAGGCGGTCATATCTAATTTGTCTTACAATTTTACAGTATAGAATTTATGAGGTTCAAAATTATTATGATAATATTGACAAAATAAAACCAGTGAGCGAAGCAGTGTTGTCGGACGGGGCCGACCATACGATACCCTACACAACTATCACGGAGTTCTAACTTTTTTCGGATGTTTACTCCGAGCCTGGGCAATATTTTTATATTTAAGTGCAAATCTCACACACGCGTATATACTCTAATATAATTGGTATCAACTTGGAGGCCAACCACTCCTCTTGGATATGTTGTCAACTTCTTGGGTCTATGTCATTCAGGGGTAAATATATACGCTATAATATACAAAGTTTGTCATTTTCACACAAAAGTCAGGGTGCATTTGATCGATCTTTATCAAAATATTGATCGATCTTTATAAAAACAGGTAAGCTTAGTCTTTGGCCCGATCCCCTTCTCTATGTAAACATTTCAGATGTTTGGGCCATAATTGCGACCTCTGGAGCGATCAGAAAAACAGACTAAAATAAAGTTTTTGGTCCATTTCACCCCTAACCGCTCTTTACCAAAAACAATAGGGGTCTTCATTGGCCAGAACCATTCCTACATGCAAAATTTCGTTAAGATTGGTCCATAACTGTGGCCTGTATCGAGTTTACATATTATGGAGGTTAATATACCCAATATCAAATAAATTAGGCTGGTTCTATAATTATATAATATGTAATACTTCAACTCAAATCTATTTTTTACTTGCATTTTCCGCTAATGTTCTCTAATTTCACTTTAATACATTTTCGAAATGATTTTCAATAAAGAATTTTCGCAAATTCTTCTTCCTGTCTTTGCTACTTGAATTAATCACTTTTCCATATAAATATATTTCAAACAATTTGAAAAAGTAGTCTAATTAAATCTCATTTAAAATGAATCGCTTACGTCAGTACATTTAACCACTCGATTTGCCACGTCTGCCACGAACATAAATTTTGTTTGCCAAACGCGCACCTTGCGTAGCTTGTTCACCCTCACACACACACCCACACCAGCTACCCACCTCTCATTGTGCGACGACCTGGTACTGTATGCAAATCAAAAACTCATTTTACTTTAATGTTTAATATGGGGGATTTTAAATTGATTACATCTGCGACGTTAAGTACTCAATCACTTTTGCGAGTAAGGAAATCAATGTGAATGGGGAGGGAGGACGGAACAAAAAACTTAAAAAAGTGAATGGGGAATGTGTGAGTGTGTGTGAAAAAAATCGTTTGTGAGTTATGTGAAAAAGTCCTTAAAAATGTCACAGACCTATAAAAAAGACTCGGTACTCGAAACTTAAACTGCTTGACAAATGCACACAAAAACACACATTCACACAGAGAGAAAGTAGGCAAAAGGGAGAGGGGGTGGGACAAGACCATCTCATCACCTACAATGTAAGAGGCACAAAGTGCACATAAAAAACCAATACCAATGGCACACAACCATTGGATTAACCACTAGAACTCGCACACACACACACACCCAAACACACTCTGACAAATGAAATCCAAATGTAAAGACGTATAAGAACTTGATATTTGTTGGCTCTTTGGGTTTGTATATTTCTGTTTTATTTTTTTGTTTAAATACCCACGAAATGAATGTGCATTCAAATCAAGTCAAACGTTAAAACGATGACTTTTTGCATACAAGATGTATTGGTAGTAATATTACAGGCACACACATACACCCACAGACCTCTCACCCTGAAATCCCCCAGCAGTTTTACCATTACATTTGGAGTGGATTCAGTGGAGCATAATATACTCTACCCCCTCACCCGACCACAGTGACACATTGTGGAAAAGAAAAATGTGCTAGTGGCAAATGTAGTCACATTGCATGAAGGACGATCAGCCGAGGTATTGGTAAAATGAAAATAAATCGCACACATCGTACGGCTACCAAAAAGCGTTTAACAAGAACATATTTAAATTCAGGCACCCATACCCAGTACAAATATGCAACGGGTATAAAGGGAAATTTGTAAAAAAAAACTGAAAAGGTCCTCTTAAGGGTCCACTGAGAAAATCTCACACCAGGAAAGAGGGAAGTGGAAAGTACCAACTACGAAAACCGGACACACATACATGTGTGTTGTTTACAGGCCGAAACTTAAATGCAATAAAATTGAAGGACATTTCAACTTGTGAACTATTGGAGATTTTTTTTTAATGAGTGTGGAATGTATTAACGAAAAAGAGCTGTGACCCGGTCGAACTTTTTATACCCTACATCATGGGATAGACATTCACAATACATAAACTATAATTGTTGCCAGGAGAAATTGAAATATCAAACAGAAGACTCTCAGGTTGGAAATTGAACATATAGAAAACCTCAAATGACAAAAATTTCGGGTACAGTTATATGAGACCTATAATTGACACTTTTTGTGTGGAGATTTTCTACACATCAAATCAAAATACCAACTTTCCGCTAAATTGATTTAAAACGTGCTCACATTTACCAAATACCATAATTTGGAAGGCACTGTATTATGAGGGCGACCTTAAAGAAATATTCATAATTTTTATACCCTACACAACTATGTTGTCAGGGTATTACAGCTTTATGCAGCCCCAAAAGTTTGTAACGCCGCGAAATATTGGTCCTAGACCCACCATTAGGTATACCGATCGTCATATCTCGTCTAGCTGAGTCAATACATACATGTGTGTCCGTCCGTCTGTCCATTATAATTTGTAAACACGATACAGGCCACAGTTATAGACCAACCTTCACGAAATTGTGCAGTTAGGATATGAAGATCTCTATTGTTTTTGGAAAATATCTGTTACTATTAAGGGAATGAAATGGACCAAAAACTTTATTTTTGTCTGATTTTCTGGTAGCTCCAGAGGCCGCAATTATGGTCCAAACATCGTGAATTTTTGCATGGAGAAGTGGATCGGGCCAAAGAATAAACATGCCTGTTTTGATAAAGATCGGTCAATATTTAGCGGGTCAAATGGACCCATACTTTTGTGTGAAAATGACAAAATTTGTATTCTATGGCATATATATTTACTCCTGAAGGACATAGAGGAGTTGTTGGCCTTTTAAGTACTCGGATATGAGAGTTACACTTAAATATTTACAGGTGATTACGTGTTCAGATATTATTTAGTAACCCATTACCACACTTTAAGGCGTAAATATAGCGCTAATCGCTTTTAAAATTTCCATGAGGTTCCGGTTATGGTCAAGGACAACGCTTATAATTTGCGGTGATGATCAGATAATAATTTTGGGATGAAGTGGATCGAAATTTATTTTTATTGTGTTTTTTTTTTCAGTCGATCTATATTCCACAATTTTAAGCAGAATATTACCCTGGATCTGGCCAACTGATTTGATGGGCTTTTGTAATGATCTATCACTATTCGAAATAATTCGAAATATCATGGCAAGAAATAAAAGCTATTGGCATCTAATCGGTTAAGAGGGTGCAAATATCGCGAAATATTGCCCATTCTTGGAATATAGATCTGCAGAAAGTTAGAGTTCCGTGGTAGTTGTGTAAGGTATCATATGGTCGGCCCCGTGCGACTATACTGCTCCGCTCACTGGTTTATGGGTAGATTTCCCAAAAAACACCTAATTCCAGCCAATTAGTACCGAACATCTGAATAGAATATAAATCAAAACCGTGACCGATATATCCAATTTACAATGCCAAAAATGTTAGGTGTAGAATAAGGATACACGGAAGATTTAAAAACTCTATCAAAAAATTCCTGGTTCTATCTTGATTGCATCAGACGGACAAACATAGGGACATGACTAAATCTACATAGAATTTTATACTGACCAAACAAAACAAAAAAGTGGGTGGAATCTTCCGGTTCAATATGAAAATTGTCATTGCAGAACAAAATTTATATAGTACGTCCCTGGAGGCGATACCTAAAGCGGGGTCAATATTGATTACATCGCATTGGAATTACCGAACATTTGTAGTTATCATTATATAAGGTACTAAGCCTACTTGAGTACTGATATTGCTCAATTTAGAAACTAAGATTTTAGCATTAAAAATACCGAAAATCGATAGATATCATTATGTGGGGACTAGACCTAACTTCGGACCGATACTGTTCATTCACGAAACTCACATTCTAGTTTTCTATTTCTATATCCTACGCAGGTAGAATGATTACAACAAAGTTTTAGAGCCAAACCCAAAACGCGGAATAAATCAGTTAAATATTTTAATATAAAAAAGTCGGTTTTTGGGAGGGAGATTTGGTTCAAAACTCGCTCAAGGACCCTATAATACGGAATATTAGGGGTCACCCTTATATGGGACCCGATAAAATACACCTTTATTCATATTTATTTTGTGGAAAGATTTATTATCTATTAAGAACTCAAAGTACTAATATACATCCATTTCGGTCGAAAAATACGATAAAATGTAAACTACTCTCAAAACTTATTGTAAAACAGGTAGAGCTCGAATGCCGACAAAAACGGTAGAAAAAAGTGGTGTACACTTCTAATGTATTTCATAACCGACTAGAAAAATATTTTAACATAAATGAATTTAAAAAAAAAAATATTATATAAAAATTTTTAATATTGCCTTTGGTGTCGTATACATACTGCCAGCACGTATACGCACCCAGTCTGCTTTAATAATACAAATTAAACCCGTAAGCAATGTATAAATCGGAAAATATCTACAGCGCTCTTCTAATTTAAATTTTCGCAGAGCGAAAACCTGAGGCTGAGAAACAGCATATCGCTGGGTTAATATGTTAAGGCAAAAAATTCATATTTTAAAATTGTATAGGAAAGAGAAGAAACAGACATCAAAATGCGATAAATTGGGCGTAGCGTCGTTACTCATTACTACAAAACAACAACAACAACAAATGACATAATGGTAGATTTTTTTAATTAGAAGTATTTTTACTTATTACTTATCGAAATCTCAATTTCTAGAAAAAGTGGACTTATTTCCTTTACGTTAAGCCAGCGATATGCATCATCTAAATATTTTATTACATCACACATATTCAACCGTATACATCAATAAAATTGGTATTATAACAAAGGTCAAGATTTGCATACTGCTTACGATTATAGTTCATGTTTAGTCCCATTCCCTTTTTATACAATCACGTGGTGTTCGGATCATAATTATGATCTCTAAAGCGATCATAACTAAATATATTTTTTCGTTATAAAATAATCAAAACTCCATTGAAATTGTGATTTTATTTGAAATAATCGCAGTGTTACTTGTGGCGTATGCATGTTGTCAACACGTATACGACCCCAGTCGTTCACAATACAACATTTAGTAGATTATGGAAGCTACGACGCTAAAATAGATATTTGTGATTTAATAATGTCCATATGAATCATCAAAATGTTGTTTTATTTTGGCTAAGTATTTTTCAGCATGATATACGATGGACAGTACACCAAACCCTATTAAGACACCTATAAAATATGATAAATCAAAACAGGGCTGTACGGAGGATGACTCACTAATTTTACGATTTAGGTGGTAAAACCTGTGCTGGATTGAGCCGATGTGTAAAAGTTCGTGTTTTCATTTGCTATTGCTATCGAATTTCTCCAAAATTCTAATTTGTGTCGAAGAGTTTCCCATACAAGTAACTGTCGCTTGGAGTTGTCTTCGGAAACCATTTCCGAAGGTTTCTGTTTAGTTTTTTTGTTCATATCCATACATCTTTATCTCTATCTAATGATTAGAAACAATGTGGTATAGGTGAAATTGTATTTAAAAATGCTCCTAGATCTCTAAAAGATTTTAATGTGAAAAAAATAAATAAATTTGGATGCAAAACTCTATTAAAGAACTGATTATATTTTAGATATGTGTAAAGCTCTTGGTGACGTATAACTACTGTCATTATGTATACGCATCCAACCTCTCAAAATAAAGTTTTGAATATTAAATACCGGACATTAAGACGAATGCAGTCCTGTGATATTACTACAGTGTATACACTAAACCACACAGTGCCCGATTTCTGTCACTATATTGGTGAATATTGCGGAAAAGTATTGACATTTTTTTAGTTTTTGAAAATATGTTCATTCTTTTCCGAATATTTTGTAACGTGACCGCTACATTTCACACCACCTTATTATATACCCCTCGTTAATATAATACTAGGATAAGCAACTCACTTTGCAACCATAATAACTAGAAAATAGACTTTAGTCATGAAAATATTGTCGAGATATGGGAAAGTAATTCTCATTCACTTTGTATTGTCGAACAGATAAGTGTTCCAGTTTTCATCGGCAGAAATTGTCGAGTGCTTGAGTTTGACCAAGTAACTTGTACCGAACATATCCGAAGCCTCGTTCGCTGCCTGCGATTCGTTCGCTCCTGCGACTCTTTTGCTTCCTGCGACTCCTTCGCTTCCAGCGATTCGTTCGCTTCTCGTTTCAGAAGGAGCTGACAACTGCAACCCGAGTCGACTACTAAAACCCTATCTGCGACTGAATTTACTTCAACCTTAGACAAAATCACTCGTTATATTTTTTCAATACAACTCATAAAATAATTGCTATGCTGTTAGGGTATTATAGCCTTGTGTTGCCCCGAAAGTGGGTTAAATGGACATAGACTTTTGGTGAAAAATTACAAAATTTGATGTCTAGGAAATGAAGTTCCCATTATGGTCAAGGACGACGCATATAGTTTTCGGTAAAGTTCGGATGATATATAGAGGATGAATGTACCGAAAACTTAATTTTTGTGTATCGCTCAATAAACCACAATTAAAATCCGAACTTCACAACACAACACACAGGGTAGGGAATCTGGCCCACTAATTAGAAGGTCAGTTTTGCAAATGATCGGTCAATATTAAGTGGGCCCAACCAACCAAGACTTGTCTATGTAAAATTGACGTTATGGTGTCAATGTTTAGCCCGAGGAATCAAGGTTCGAAAAAATGTCAGGTTAAGATAAGGGAACAGCTGGCCTCTAATTGGTGAAATATAGCGAAATATACATGCTTAAATATATGTTTACGTTCTGATTTGTCCTCTTTATAACTGTAGCACTGAAGGTATTACTTCAGAAGGTATTGTCTTCAACTGAAATTTGTAGTTTTCCATAAATAAATGTGGCTTCTATTTTCCATCCGATTTGAAAGTACTAACACAATTATCTACTACTAATTAAGATAAGTCTTCTTAAAAATATGTCCTGCTTTATGCATAACCATACATTAAGTTTTAAAGGAGTTAATATCCAACGTTACCAATTGAATAAGGTGTATTCTAGAATTCAGTATGTATTTTCCTCAGGTACGACTTTTAATTTTGTTTCTTTGGCTGTAATTTTGTGGTACATATTCTCAATACATTGATGGCCCTTGCGTAGATTTAGATATACATGGGAAACCTCTTTTCCTGGCTTCTTATTATGCACTTCTTTGGAACATGTGACTATGTTTCTACATTTCCCAATCGTCATAAATGCCAATCGGTGGATTAAAAATTCCCTCACAGAAGTACACGATTATATAGAACCCAGCTTTGACAGAGCAAATGCCTATGTATCTACGAAAATTAAATTTTTTATCTTGATATCACCTATTAATATATGTCTTGATTTTTAAGTACTTTAATGCTTTTGGTCTAACTTGTGTCGTCATTATCCTAGTATTTTAATTTGTGGAAAAGTCTTCACAATATATTCCATTTACCTTCTTTATAGACCGAGTGTAATGTACGGATAGCTTTCAATTACTCCATTCCATTCTTACTACTACCACCACCACTTGTGTCAGCCTCACTGTATTAAAACGAAGATTTAAATAAATCCAAGTTAGTCTTTTATGCAAACATTTTGTACTACAACACTACAATAGGTGTTCGTACTTAAATGTTACTGTTTGATGGTAACACCATAACCAACCTTCCTCCCTCAACAGTAAATACCGCTACAGACAACATACCAAACCAAAAAAAAACCAACCAGAACCAAAGTAAATGTTATCCTGCAATGCCTCTGAACAAACATTTGAAGCCAGGCAAAGAAGAAGAAAAAATAAGACTAGACCAAAAATCCATTTACATCCTTTCAGTTTTTCTTTCGAACGGTTTTTTTTATTTTTCTCCACTCACATATATTCATTGGTGTGTAGTGAACAGTCAAATGTATATATGTGTGCATCTCTATGGGTGACAAATATGCATAGAAAATCGGTTCTATTCTAACAAAAAAAAAGTAATGTTACTTTTTGTAAGTTCTTTCTGGCCTTAATGTAAAAATTTGTTATGTGTGTCTTATTCATTCATTCGTTCGTTCATTTTTTATATTTTTTCCATCTGTTACCTCGATTACATTCAACCAGTGTGAGTTATCAACCAATGGAGTGGGTATACCAAAGCCTCGATGTCTATGGTTCTGGTCTGGGTGGCAAAAACCATTAAACGAATTAATGTTTACTTTACACTTAAAATAACAGTGAATTCGTTTCATTTTTTTCAATTCAATTTTCATGGTTTAGTGGTGAGAGTAGTAGATAGATATAGAGGGAAAAACTGAATAAAGATTGTGAGTCAAAACCTCAGGTAGGTGGTAAAAAAATTTAACATATTGATAATTGAATGAAATAATAGCAAACATTAAAGGTTGAGTTTGTTTTGTGGATGAGAAGGGGGAGGGGGACAACGATAAGGTCGTATTTTATCTGTAGAAAATTTACATAAATAATTGAATGAGGCTAGGTAGATAAGTGGATAAAAAGTCAAATGACCATTAAAAATGGCATTAGGTTGAAAACAAACAATATAAGGAAATTAAAATAAAATTTCAAATTGAAATTTAAATGGATATCTTATAGATGCCAAATCGATCTAAAGGTAAACATGACAAAAATTCGGAAATCCTATTTTTGTGAACATTTTCGAATGGTTTTAGAGCAACTAAAACTGAATTAAAGTACGGACGGACCAACATTTGTGTACTCACCCCTATGACGCGGACTATGATAAATTACTACCATCAACAAACCATATACTAAACTACAGGCTTTCAGTTTGGAAAATTCGGCTAGGACCTTGAAGATAACGAATCAGACAGGGGAAAATATTATGCAAAAAATGTCTTTATCTCTCAAGATCTCAGAATGCACTTCGTTATGCAAAAATATTGTCACTTCGTTTCGGAAATGCGCCACGGGCCATAAAAATACCTTTAAATGGTATGTATCTTTATATGGTAGCTATACATAAATATCGACCGATATTTATAATTTTTGGTATGAATATTTGAGCAAACTTGAATATACCGAAAATAATGCATGACTTTTGTATGGGGGCTACATAGAAACATGGACCACTATTGAACATGTTCAATTATTAAATTTGTTTAAGCGCAAAGGTCTTGGAATTTGGGGTACGTTGTCGAGCGCAAATGTAAACTTTTTTTGTCACTAATCAAAAAGGCGATTTTTAGACTTTTCGATTTTGGGCTTTGACTGAAAAATCTACCCTTCAATCTTTCAATTTTGTCAAACTCGTTCAAAATCATTTTTCAAATGTTACTGACTAATGCAAAATGTATTCAAAATTTGATTGAATGGGTAATTTTTCGACTTTACAATTTCCTCAAATATCGAAAAACGTTTCAATACAAAAATTCGATTTACTTATCCCTACACGAAATGCCAAAATAAAGCCACTTCCTAACACTAAAATGTTGCACTGACATGGGGCTGGAATTTTTATACCCTACACAACTATGTTGTCAGGGTATTATAGCTTTGTGCAGCCCCAAGAGGTTGTAACGCCGCGAAATATTTGTCCTAGACCCACATTTAAGTATACCGATCGTCATATCTCGACTAGCTGAGTCGATCTAGACATGTGTCCGTCCATCCGTCTGTCCATTATAATTTGTAAACACGATACAGGCCACAGTTTTGGACCAATCTTCACGACATTTTGCATGTAGGATGTATTCGGCCCAATGACGACCCCTATTTTGGTAACGATCGGATAATATTTAGGGGATGAAACTGACCAAAAACTTTATTTTTGTCTGATTTTCTGGTAGCTCCAGAGGCCGCAATTATGGCCCAAACATCGCGAATTTTTACATGGAGAAGGGGATCGGGCCAAAGAATAAGCATGCCTGTTTTCATACAGATTGGTCAATATTTAGCGGGTCAAATTGTCCCTGACTTTTGTGTGAAAAATTACAAAATTTGTATTCCATAGCGTATATGTTTACTCTTAAAGGACATAGGCCTTAGAAGTTAGTAGTATATTCAAGAGCAGTGGTTGACCTTTAAATTGATACCAATTATATTTTCGTATGTACTCGATTGTGGGAGTTACACTTAAATATTTATAGGTGTTTACGTATTCATATGTTATTTAGTAACACATTACCACACTAGAGTGCGGAAATATAGCTCTGATCGCTTTGAAATATTCCATGAGGATCCAGTTATGGTCAAGGACAACGCCTATAATTTTCGGTGATAATCAGATAATAAAATTGGGATGAAGTGGACCGAAAACTTTTTTTTTCGTATTTTTTCGAGTCGATCTATAGGCCACAATTGAAAGCCGAACATCACAACACAACCAATGGTGAAGGGAATCTGGACAAGTTATTAGAAGGGCTGTACTGAATATTAGTAATATTTGTCGACCTCTAGTCGGTCAAGAGGGTCAACAAATATTGCGAAATATTGCCCAAGCTCAGAATATAGAACCACACAAAGTAAGATTTTAGTGGAAGTTGTGTAGGGTTTCATATGGTCGGCCCAGTCCGACTATATTGCTCCGCTCACTGTTTTTTGGTTTTTTGTATACTCAAATACCGACCGATAGTTACGGGTGCTCAAAGCATTACGCCCTTATATCGGGCTTATACCTGACCATGTTCCGATTTTCATAATTCTTGATAGGACAATTTGCCACCCAATGAAAAAATATAAAATTGGAGCCAATTCGTCTCAAAATATCGAAAATTGGTTCTAACCGTTATATGGAGGATATCTTAAAAGGTGGACCAATAATTATATTTTTGGTAAGAGTAATTGGCAAGGGTAATCCAAAATACCAAATTAGAGTCAATACGGTTGAAAAATTTGCCCGAAATACCGAATACTAGGGGGCTCTATATAACAGACCAATATTTTTGGTTGGAAGTTGTGTTTGAGAAATTACAGCTAAAATAGAACTATATATGGGAGCTATATCTAAATTTGAACCGATTTCAACAAAACTTCTGTCTGGACCTAATTTAGTACTCTGCACAAAATGTTGTCTTAATCAGACTAATATTTGGAGTTTGAAGCACCATATACCTAAAATCGGATGAAACTATATATGGAAGTTATATCTAAATCTGAACCGATTTCAACAAAACTACACAGACATCAAACTGGACGTAATTAAGAACGCTGTGCAAAATTGTGTCTCAATCTGATAAACCTTAGTAGTTTGGTGTACAATTTACATAAAATCGGACGACACTATATACGGGAGCTATATCTAAATCTGAACCGATTTCAACAAAACTTCACGGACATAAAAGTAGACCTAATTTTGTTCGCTTTGCAAAATTTTGTCTCAATCCGACAAATATTAGGAGATTGGTGCACCATTTAGATAACCTCGGATAAAAATATATATGGGAGCTATATCTAAATTTGAACCGATTTTCTCCAATTTCAATAGGGTTCGTCCTTGGGCCAATCAAATGAGCTGTGCCAAATTTCACCCAATTCGGATCATTAATGCGACCTGTACTTTGTTCACAAAAACGAATGGACGGACTGTTCGCTTTGCAAAATTTTGTCTAAATCCGACAAAATTTTGGGAGATTAGTGCACCATTATAAAAATATATATGTGAGCTATATCAAAATTTGAACCGATTTTCTCCAATTTCAATAGGGTTCGTCCTTGGGCCAAACAAATGAGCTGTGCCAAATTTCACCCAATTCGGATCATTAATGCGACCTGTACTTTGTTCACAAAAACTTTTGCCAGAAAGTGTGCATATTCTCAAAATGAACCATATGTCTATCTCGTTTCCTTTTGCTTGTTACAAACATATGCACAAGCACATAATACCCTGTACCACAGTGTGGTGAAGGGTATAAATATATTTATTTTGTTATGTATCGTCCATAATTAGGTCTTGACACATATAATCGAAAGATATATACCTATATATAGGCTCTAAAACATTTTGTTACCTGTGGGCAACACTGGGCCACAAAGGGTTAATATTTAAAAATATTTGAGATGTTGTTTCCTTGCCACTTGATCGTATACATGTTGCCAATACGTATACGCCACCAATTCCTATTTTTTATTTCAAATACAGACAGGATTTTTGGTGGAAAATTTGGTATATATATTTTGATCAAATCTATAATGACAAATAACAAATATTAAACTGGCAGATTACAATGTGCAGCACTAAAATCTTGAACCAATCGGGACCGTCAAATTTTGTAAGTATATGACGGTAGAAGATAACCCCTAACTGGAATTTAAATTATTAGCTAAGTATTTTGTTTAACCCCTTAATAAGATCTGAAAATATATTTTTTTGGCAAAAGGCCTCAAAACTCTGGAGGACAAGGCCTCCAAATTGTATGGCTATCTCAGCCAATACAAAATCATTCATCTATGTTCACAATATTTAAATTTGTGAATACGTATACGCCACCAATTCATATTATTTTATTTCAATTAAAGACTGGGAAATTGAGAACCTACAATTAGATCAAATCTATAATGACAAACAACAAATATTAATAACACAGATTATTAATCCTATAGGTACAAAAACTATTATAAATTTATGACTATGTGGTCGTTTACATGTTGTCAATAAGTATACGTTCCCTTTTTATGTGTCTGCTATCGTACCCAAAACCAAGAGAATCCTGTTAAATTTATAAATTGATTTGTGGAATATTTTTGCAAATTAAGGAACTGCATTTTTGGAGTAGAATCTTCTCGAATCTTCTGTGAATCATTTTTATCGGTTTCTCCTTTATAAATTCAAAATTATTCTCATGGTTGTGAGTACGGCAGCAGACACTTGAATAGGGAGCGTATACATGTTGTCAACATGTATTCGCTCCCAAATTTTTAATATTTCTTGGTACCAATAGGATTAATAATCAGTCGCCGTATTATTTGTTATGTCATTGTGAATTGTAATATTGTCCGAAGGTTCCAAGCTTGGTCCGAAATTGCGATATGCATTTTATTAAAATATATAATAGATATATTGATTCATTAGAGGGTCTAGAGCAACTAAATATATAGACCAAAGAACAAAAAGCATAATACGGTGTTAAAGATAAAACCTACAAAAATATTGGCTGTCTGAGTCGGATGTTCTGTGGAAATAATTTTTCTTGCAAAATATTACAATTTTACAAAATCGCATATTCTTAAATTATATTAATTTTGTTTTTCCGTTTGTAACTCATCGAAATAATCAATTTCGACCCTATAAAGTATATATATTCTTGATCAGCGTAAAAATCTAAGACGATCTTAGCATGTCCGTCTGTCCGTCTGTTGTAATCACTCTAGCGTCTAAACGAATTGAGATAGATTGCCAAAATTTTGCATAGAGTTGTCTTTTCTCTGCAGGCAGGTCAAGTTCGAAGATGGGCTTTATCGGTCGACGTTTAGGCATAGCTCCCATATAAGGGTATCCCCCAATTTTCAGTATTTTGAGGTTCTTGAGCGCTTTTTTTCAACTGAATTCGCTGAAATTTGGTACATTGAGTTCTTATTGGGTAGCAAATCTCTCCACTAAAAATTATAAATATGGGTCCAAATTTTCGGATAGCCCCCATATATGGGTACCCCTAATTTTGCGGTATTTTGGGAGGGTTTGATCGCATTTTTCGACCGAATTTGCTGAAATTCGGTACTTTGAGTTCTTATTGGGTCAATTTTTTCGGGTAGCCCCCATATAAGGGTACCCCTCAATTTTCGGTATTTGAGGGTTCCTGAGCGCGGTTTTTAACCGAATTCGCTGAAATTCGGTACGTGGGGTTCTTATTGGGTACAAAATTTCCCCACTAAAAATTATAAATATAGGTCCACTTTTTCTTATAGCCCTTATATATGGGTACTTTCCAATTTCCAGTTTTTGGGGGTTTTGACCGGATTTTTTCACCGAATTGGCTGTAATTTAGTTATTTGAGTTCTTATTGGGTAGCAAATCTCTCCACAAAAAATTATAAATATAGGTCAATTTTTTCGGGTAGCCCTTATATAAGGGTACCCCCAATTTTCCATATTTTGAGGTTCTTGAGGGCCTTTTTCAACCGAATTCGCTGAAATTTATTAATATTTACCCCTTTTTAGATTAAATAACCCCCTTTTTACATTAAAATAGTTGTATGATTTGTTCCGTGTGTTGCAGTTGGGTAGTCGTTACGGGGAATAGTAAATTTTTACCCTACAAAGACTATTTAGCCATCTGTTGTAAGCATTCCGCCTTCTAGAGATATTGTGATAAAAAAACTCAAACATGATGATAATGAAATATATCGGCAGACATTTAGGCATCTCCTCAATATAGTGATACCTCCTGAAGGAAAGAATTGAGATAAACAATTAAAATATTGGGTTCAAAATTGGCATGTACCGGTCATTAATTAGGCATAGCCCTCATATAATGATATGCCCAAATATTCACTATTTCCTACACTATGTAATCAATATTGGTCCCCCTTTTGGCATACCCTCATATAACTTTGTAATCTAAATTACAGTAGTTTGAGGATTTTATACACTACCATGCGCTATCAGTATCAGTCCACTTTTTGGATCTTAAAATTTTAGAAAAAAATCCCGAATAAAAATTGCTGAAGTTTGTATTTGGTGTACATAATGATTTACATAAATCGATTTGTAGAATTATCGGTATATGCCCATTTTTGGTATGTTCCCTATATTTTCATTGCATGTATCTGTCAGTATAACTATGGTGGAGGGTATCCAAAGTTCGGCCCGGCCGAACTTAACGCTTTTTCACTTGTTATGTTTTATTTTGTGCATAGAATTTTGAATATATAGCATTCGTATCCGAAATTGAAAAAAATAAAAAAACGTATTCCAAATTGAATACCTCGAATTTTTGGCTTTATAAACGTATATATAACAGGTGACAGTCACTTTAAATGTCATTAATTCTGTATTCTATAATTCTGCTGAACTAAATACTGATCAGTGTAAAAATTTATCACCTACCTTTGCATGAAAGCACCCCATACACTTTTGTTTGTCTTCATATTCCAAAGTAAGTTAAATGCCTAATAAAATCACAACCGAACAAACCGCAAAAAATCCACTAAAATATGTTTTAGAATCTCCACAAGTTTTTTCTTTTCTTTTTCAAAATTTTATGTGTGGCCATTTTTAATGGTTTAACACCTCGATGCCATACATTTGTTTGGGTCATAATGCCATAAAAAATAATTTTAGTTTATGATAGAAAAAAATACCTCCCTCAAAAACTACCATAAAAATATAACAAATGGCTTTCTCTCTTTATGTTTGAATGTGCAAGACTAACTTTTTAACTAACTGAAAACACCCCTTTTCAAAATTGGTTGCTAAATCAAAAACCTTGTAGAGGCAACTCTGACAATCGCCAAAAGGAAGTAAAGTCAAGCAAGCCAGAAATATGAAAAAGAAAAAAGAAAACCACATGACAAATGTTAGTCAATCATGCTAATCTGTTCTGACTGGCATTTTGGTTACCCTGGCATACCTGTAATCGTCATAAAATTAAGCCAATAACAAAACGAACAATTTCGTCGTAATGAATGTTTGGTCAGAGATAAAAGAAATATCCGTTTTTCTTGTTTTGGTTGTGTTTTTTTTTCTTTCATCTGTAAAAAATGAAGTTAGACCAAATGAATTATGAAAGACAAACGACAGTGCTAGATCATTAATCATAGTGAAGGGGGAAAGGGTCAAGCGGGTTGAATTGGGATATGGGAGAATGGCCAAAGATTGATTGAATGTGTTTTATTATAATTCTGAAAAAGTCAAATTTATAAAAACAAAAATACTCAACGGATTATATTTCAGCAGAAGAAAAAGCTTAAGGAGACTTTAGATAATACCTGAGGTTTAGCGAGTAGTTTTAGACAAGTTGAATGTATAGTCCTGCGTGCCTCATATAAAATTTCTGATCGATTTTAGGTCTTTTAATTGTCCATCTCATGGTCAAGTACATAAAAAGTTCGAAACGACGTCTATACTTCTTTACCAGAAAAACAATCATATAAAATTTTATACCCTACACACTATGTTGTCAGGGTATTATAGCTTTGTGCAGCCCCAAGAGTTTGTAACGCCGCGAAATATTGGTCCTAGACCCACCTTTAAGTATACCGATCGTCATATCTCGACTAGCTGAGTCGATGTAGACATGTGTGTCCGTCCGTCCGCCTGTCCATTATAATTTGTAAACACGATACAGGCCACGGTTATGGACCAATCTTCACAAAATTTTGCATGTAGGATGGGTTCTGGCCAATGAAGACCGCTATTGTTTTTGGGAAAGATCGATTAATATTTAGGGGATGAAATGGACCAAATACTAAATTTTAGTCGGTGTTTCTGGTCGCTTCAGAGTCCGCAATAATGGCCCAAACCTCGTGAAATTTTACATGGAGAAGGGGATCAGGCCAAAGAATAAGCACGCCTGTTTTCATAGCAACACCAATATTTTGTGTGAAAAATGACAAAATTTGTGTTATATAGCATATATATTTACCCCTGAAGGACATAGACCCGAGAAGTTGATAGTATATCCAAGAGGAGTGGTTGACCTTTAAATTAATAACAATTATATTATTGTATGTGCTCGGATGTGGGAATTACACCTAAATATTTACAGGTATCTCCGTATTCGTATATTATTTAGCACCCATTATCACTCTAGAGATTCAACTATAGCGCTGATCGCTTTGAAATGTTCCATGAGGTTCCAGATATGGTCAAGGACAACACCTATAATTTTCGGTGATGATCAGATAATAATTTTGGTATGAAGTGGACCGAAAACTTAAATGTTTGTGTTAATATCGAGTCGATCTATAGGCCACAAATGAAAGCCGAGCATCACAACACAACCCACGGTGAAGGGAATCTGGACAATAGCTGTACTGAATACTCGTAATATTCGGAAAATATGTCAGTGTGAGGAAGAGGTGCTGTTTACCACTAATCGGGCAAGAGGGTGCAAATATCACGAAATATTGCCCAGGCTTGGAATATACATCCGCAGAAAATTTGAGTTCCGTGGTAGTTGTGTAGGGTATCGTATGGTCGGCCCCGCCCGACTATACTGCTCCGCTCACTGGTTTCTTATGGGTTTTAAGAATTTTTAAACAGAAACCAGTAAGGAAAGTAGTAAAGTCGGACGTGGCCGACTACTTTGGTGAACATATATGTATCCTAACAGACGACGCGTCTTTGTTATATATCTATATCAGAACCGATTTCAGGGAAACTTGCCAGAGACGGATATGAGAAGGCTATGGATCTTTTCACGAAGCTTAGCAACATCATTTTAGACTTAATTCAGTACATATACCAAAATTCGTGCAAATCGAAATATATATAGGGATTTTGGTGCACCAATTACATAAACTCGGAAGAAAATATGTATGGGAGCTACATATAAATTTGAAACGATTTTCACGAAACTTAGCACATATTATTATAGACGCAATGTCAAATTTCGGGCAAATCGAAAGATATATAGGGTCTTTGGTGCACCAATTACCTTTAATCGGATGAAAATATATATGGGAGCTATATCTGAATCTGTACAGATTGTCACGAAACTTTGCACACATCATTCTAGACTTAATTCAAAATTCGTGCAAATCAAAAGATCTCTAGGGGCTTTAGTGGACTATTTACTTAAAATCGGGCTAAGCTATATCTAAATCTTAACCGATTTTCAGGAAATTTAGCACACCTCATTCTAGACTTAATTTAATACGCTATGCCAAAATTCGCGGAAATCAAATGATTTTCAGGGACTTTGGTGCACCATTTACCTAAAATCGGGCGAATCTATATATGGGAGCAATATCTAAATCTGAACCGATTTTCACGAAACTTAGCACACATCATTCTAGACCTAATTCAGAAGGCTATACCAAATTTCGTGCAAATAGAAAGATATATAGGGAGTTTGGTACCCCATTTACCTTAAATCGGACGAAAATATATATGGGAGCTATATCTAAATCTGAACCGATTTTTCCTAATTTCGTGTTTGGGCCAAACAAATGAGCTGTGCAAAATTTCATCTAATGCGGATCATAAATGCGAACTGTACTGTGTTTACAATTTAACATGGACAGACGGATAGACGGACGGACGGACATTCATAAACTGACTCAGAAAGTGATTTTATGCATATTCTCAAAAGGAACCTGTTACACACATATCCACATAGACATAATACCCTGTACCACAGTGTGGTGAATGGTATAAATACTCAACGAATTGTGGATTTTTTTTCAGGCATAGGAATTGGGATTCTATTTAAAGCATAGGAAGTATTTACCCGAGGTTCAGGGAGTAGTTATAGAGAAGTTGAATGTCAGGAGTGTTTTGAGGATGATATAGTCCTGCGTGTATCATATAAAATTTCTGATCAATCAATAGATCTAAAGATTGTACATTTCATGGACGAGTACATAAAATGTTCGACCCGAAATTTATAATTGTTTTCCATAAAAGGCAATCACCTCATCACTCTGTGTGTTGATAATTTTTTATAGAGAAAATATTAATAATTATTTTTCCTGCTCTAAGTAAGGATCCATTCAAATTGGGGGTACATTTCCCCGTAAAATTGAAAATATTTATAACTCCATTCTCCTGTGTTTGTTTTTCGCCTTTCATTTCCTTCTATTTCATAATTTCGCCTTTATAGACATTGATAAGATTGTTAAACGTGAGAAGTTCTAGTTTCGGTTGCTGTTGTTAATATTATAAAAAAATATGATTATGATTTTTTTATAGAAAAACAAAAGTTTTCTGAAAAAAAAATGTTGCCATAAAATAATATACAAAGTACCAAATTCTTATTCTACTATCTCTAAGATGGTTCATATCTTATTAAAGAAGAGCTAGCAAAAAACTCTAACAAAACAAAGCTTTTAGTGAAAATTGTTGCTGTTTTTTTATGTTCTCTTCAAATGTTATTGAAAAGTTGTGAAAACAAATAGTATTAAAAAACAAACTTTCAAACAAAACAATATGACTAGAATGGGTGAGTAGAGTCGAGAAGATATTGAAGTTTAGAAAGCAACAAAACACCTTTTTGTGTTAAATGAATGAAAGAAGCACACACTCATACATACAAACATACAACCAACAAAACTCATAGATACCAAAGACATTTTATTGAATAAAAAAATATACTTTTCACAAAAGTTTTGAGAACTGAGAACAAACAAAAAAAGAAATCATATTTTTTACACCATTTCTTTTGAATAAGTTTTTCTTGAGATAAAAAAAACGAAACAATAACAACAATGTTTGTGATTTTCTAATCTCTCTGACCTTTTAACTTTGTATTGGTAGGCAGCTGTACATTTCAATTAATTAAAAAGTTTATTATATATAGATTTTTTTTCGAAATGAATACTTATATAAAAATGTAGTAGTCCATAATGAAAATTAAAAAAAAAAAACAATGTCTTACTTCGAAGAAAACTTAGAAAAAAGAAAATATATTAATTGAAATATAAGTTCTACGAAATATCACACAGAATGAAACTAAGTTTGTTTGATGTTACGATGTATTCAGTCGTAACATAAGTTATTTTGTATTTTGAAGAAAGAAGAGGGATTTAGAGAACTGGAGACGTGTTTGGGAATTCGAACCTTGTTCCGACCATATGAAACCCTCTACAATATTGGGTGTACAGAAGTGGTGCTTCTAAAATAAAAAATAATTAAAAAAGCGTTAAGTTCGGCTAGGCCGAACTTTGGATACTATCCACCATAGGTATACTGACAGGCATTTGCTATGAAAAAACATACCAAAAAGTGGACCTATACCGGTGATTCTACAAACGGATTTATGTAAACTAATATGTACACCAAATACTACTTTCAGCA
Source organism: Musca vetustissima (assembly GCF_032173495.1). Classification (NCBI taxonomy): domain Eukaryota; kingdom Metazoa; phylum Arthropoda; class Insecta; order Diptera; family Muscidae; genus Musca; species Musca vetustissima. The sequence goes on from NW_026874309.1 coordinate 70,357, forward strand.
ATTTTTAATTTTGATTTTTCCTAAAATATGAAAACAATCCTCAAACTACTGCAATTTACATTGCAAAGTTATATGAGGCTATACGTAAAGGGGACCAATATTAATTATATAGTGTAGGAATTAGCGAATATTTGGGGTAATCATTATATGGCGGTTATGCCTAACTAATGACCGCTATATGTCAATTTCAAACCCAATATTTTAGTTTTGTGTCTCAATTCGTTACTTTAGGAGGTTTCATTACATGGGGGAGATGCCTAAATGCTGGCTGATATATTTCATTATCGTCAGGTTCGAGTTTATTATCACGATATCTTTACAAGGCGGAATGATTACAACAGATGACTAAATCGTCTTAGAATTCCATATTTTGTAGGGTAAAAACTTACAATTTCGAGTAACGACTATCCCCCATACTATGGAAGAATAGAATGGGGTGACAACCCCAACACACGGAAAAATCAGCTAACTATTTTAATATAAAAAGGGAGTTATAAAAAATGTTGGGAGGGAATATTCGAGTTTTTCAACCGAATTCGGTTGTAAAACGCGCCCTAGAAAACCAAAATATCGATAATTGTGGGGGTAACTTTATATGGCGGTTGACCTATATTTATAATTTTTAGCGGGGAGATTTGCTAGAAAATAAGAACTCAATGAAGTGAATCATATAACCCCCCCCAACAAACTTTTACCGCACTTTTCTTTACCTTATTTTTCGACTAAATTTGCGGTGATTCACTTCATTGAGTTCTTATTTTCTAGCAAATCTCCCCACTAAATATATAAATACAGGTCCATTTTTAATATAGGTCCAATTTGGTACCAAATAAGTAACCCAATATTTCAGCGAATTCGGTTGAAAAAAGCACGCTCAAGGAACCCAAAATACCGAAAATTGGGGGATACCTTATACGGAAGCTATACTTATACGTGTACCGATATAGCCCATTTTTGAACTTGACCTGTTTGCAGACGGAAGACTACTCTATACAAAATGTTAGCGATCAACAGACGTCATAGAATTTTAGGCTGATCAAAAATGGGTTACAAACGGAAACACAAAATTAATATACCCTCCATACGTGGAGGATATAAAACACGAATTAACGATCAGGCAGACTTTGTATAAAATCGAGCAAAAATTTTTTTTTATGGATTTAGTTGAAAATAGGGGTTATATCTTCATCTGAATATATATATATATATATATATATATATACACGTTATTAAATTTTGTAGGTTGTTCACTAATTGAAATCGGATGATAATATATATGAGAGCTATATCTTAATCTGAACCGATTTCAAATAAACACAACATCCTAAACTCAATTCAATACGCTATGTAAAATTCGTCTCAATCGGAGATACCTTGTGAGTTTGGTGCAACATTTGCTTAAATCGAACGAAATCATACATGAGAGCTATATCTAAATCTGAACCGATTTAAATATAACTTAGCAGACAACATTTAAGGCTCAATTCAAGACGCTATGTAACATTTTGTCTCAATCGGAAAAACATTGAGAGTTTGGTACACCATTCAGGTAAAATCGGCCGACGTTATATATGAGACCTACAACACAATCTAAACCGAGTTCACCAAAACTTCGCATATACATAATTCAGTACGCTGCGCAAAAGGTCTCAATCGGACAAAAATTGGGAGTTTGAGGAACCATTTACATAAAATCGGATGAAACCATATATGAGAGTTTTATCTGAATCTGAGCCGATTTCAAAAAAACTTCAAAAACATCACATTGGACTTAATTCTTTGTTCGCAAGAATACATGGGCAGACAGATCGACTCAGAAAATGATTCTATGCATATTCTCAAAAGGAACCATGGGTCTATCCCGATTCCCTTTGCCTGTGACATCCACTGACAACCATATAACCATCTCTCGGAGGTTGCCCCTTTAAAACTCAAATTCCAGTAACTCGTTTTTGAGGTCCAACGATATGTAATATAATTTTTTGTAATTGGATTCTTCAGATTCAAATTAACTAAAATAACAATCTGATTAATAAGTTATGATTTGTATCTGCATATTACCTAAGCAATTTATAAAATGTACGAATAACTATGAAGCGTATACGTATTGTCATTACGTATATTACTTTTTGAACTGCACTACAAAGCACCTATAGATATATGTCATAGTCGCACTGTCATTACAACGCCACTGACATCCACATAACCATATATCTCAGGTTGCCCTTTTAATCTTATAGCTTGTTCTTGAGTTCCTAAGAAATGTAAAATAATATCCTGTAATTGGATTCTACAGATTCCATGAAAATGCAACGATATCGGTAGATTCTAGATATTTTTATAGACATTTATCCTTTCGAAAAATTCATCATAATATCAATATAATCTGTTTAAAAATAAGATCAGGGTCAAATTTTGCACAACGTACTAACGTTAGTTTTGCCTAACATGTGTCAAGTTTTATTGAAATCGGGTTAGAATTATATAGCTTTCATATATATTTTCATCCAATTTTAAATAAACGGTGCCCCAAAGTGTTATAGTGTGTCCGTTTGGCACAATATGATGCGCAAAGTATCAAAATGGGTCTACAATAACGTCTGGTAAGTTTGGATGAAATTGCTTCAGATATTGATATAGCTCCCATATATATTTTTGATTAATTCAATGAGTTATAAACGGAAAACAAACTTAATATACCTCCATACTATGGTGGAGCGTATAAAAAGGTAAAAATCTACCCGGTTATTGAACGTAGAGTTAAGTCGGTTCACATATAGACACATATCACATATTTAATTCAGTGAAATTTCATGTCAATGTTCCTCTATCGTATAGTCGGCACCTTCCGACATTACTACTTTCCTTACTAGTTTAAGTCTACTTCAGGGTCTGTAGTGTGGAGTATCTTATGGTGAGACCCATGTGAGACTCATTTGGGGACTATTCCCTTTGAAGAAACCACAAACGGTTTCTTTGTCGTATTTCCAGGAATTTCGAGACACAAAAACTGATACCGCACTATATTTCTACGCAGACTTCAAATTGTTTATGTTTTTGTACATAATCTTAATTTTCCTACATTTATCCTTTTCACAACATTATTCCTCTGTCAGAAAATCCCACAGCGCTCAAAAATATAAAAAAATAAAGAAAATTTATAAAATCTTTACACTTACATATTATTTCAAGTGTTTTTTCGTCTTTTGTTGTCATATGAAGTTGTTTTGTAGTGTCTCCTTTTGTCGTTTAATAAGTGGTAATTACATTAGAAATGTAGACACACTCGACTTACTGTCAACTAAAGATTTTGTGTATTTGGCTCAAAGCCAAAACTATTTTAAGGCGCTTTGGAATGTTTTTGTTTTGTTTGTCAAACATTAGGAAAATTAAGTTTTCAATTACCAATTGTGGAAAGATGAAAATTTATTATGGTGCTTTTTGTCATTTAAAAGAGGGGTTTTTGTTAAGGAATAATATAAGAAAATAATGATTTAGGAGATAATTTTCCAGAAGGAATAGGTTAGGTTTTTGTTTGTCTATTCTACAATGTTACTTAAAATGTGGGGAATTTTTAATTTAAATAACTTTCTGAAGAGGATTATTCAATATAAATAACTAAGAGTATACGTATTGTCATTACGTATACGACTCTATGAACCGTTTCCCAATATACCCCTAACTAGTACGAGGATACTCATTACCATTACTTATACAGCATGGCGGTGTTTATATTTATTCTTGGCGATTATTCTGAAAATTAATTTTCTTACACTTTTCAAACTTAATTTTCCTCCAAGGCAAAACATAATTTCACATAGGAATATATTTTATTTGGCTATTTTCTATTATTATTTAAAATTATGCAGAATGTAATTAAAAAAAACCCTTCGAATTTAAAAACGATTTCGATGGAGTATATTTCTTCCACAATAATAAAATACGAATAAATATGAAACGTATACTCAGTGCCATTACGTATACGACTCTATGAACTGAATTTTAATACGCCCATTACTGCAGGTCGTATACGCATTGCCGTTACTTATACGCCTAACATGGTTTTAGATTTCTTTTTCATTTTTATTCTGTTAATTAATTGTCTAACCAGGTTCAAACTTGCTCTTTTATTTCTTCTCGGCAATTATTCTGAAAATTAATGTTCTTACATTTTTTCAAATTTATTGTCTTTCATGCCAAAACGTAATTTCAATTAAGTGTAAATATAGGCTGTCTATGTGTTTTATTTCTACTTAAAATTATGGAGTATTTAACTGTAATTGCCCTCTGAATATAAAAAGGATATCGATTGATAATTATACCCTTCACCACACTGTGGTACAGGGTATTATGTCTTTGTGCATATGTTTGTAACAGGCAAAAATAATCGAGATAGCCCCATGGTTCCTTTTGAGAATGTGCATAGAATCACTTTCTGAGTCGATTTATGCATGTCCGTCCGTCTGTCAGTCTGCCTGTCTGTCCATGTTAAATTGTAAACAAAGTACAGGTCGCATTTATGATCCGCATTGGATGAAATTTGGCATAGGTCACTTATTCGGCCCAAGGACGAACCCTATTGAAATTGGGAAAAATCGGTTCAGATTTAGATATAGCTCCCATGTAACGTACTGAATTGAGCCGGGAGTGATGTCTGCCTTGTTTCGTGAAAATCGGTCCAGATTTAGATGTAGCTCCCTTTTATTATAGATTGATTTTAAGTAATTGACGCACCATGGAACCAATAGGAATAAAACGTTCTGAAATTAGTATAACCTAACCTGTTTGAATTCGCTTAATATTTGGATAGAGCTTCCATATATATTTTCGCCCGATTTCAAGTAATTTGGTCATCAAACTCCTCATGTTAGTCAGTTTGACATAAAATTTTGCACAACGTACAAAATTGAGCATAGAATAATGTAGTTGCGTTTTCTAGAAGTACAGACATAGCCCAACGGATGACCTATTTATATTTGTTTGAAGTCGATTTACATACTTTATGGATAGATCTACGTAGATTCACATTTAGGTAAATATCACATATTTTATTTCATCCAATTTCATGCTAACAGTCCTGTTTAATATACCCATAGTGGTGAAGGGTATCATATAGTCGGCCCCGTCCGATTTTAATACTTTCCTTACTGGTTTTTCTATATATTTCTTAACCAATTTATAACAAAATACGAATAAATAAAAACGTATACTTATTACCATTACGTATACGACTCGATGAACTCCACTTCAATTCCCGTATTGCTACAGGTCGTATACGCATAGTCATTACTTATACGCCTTAGATGGATTTAAATTTCTTCTTGCAAACAATTCTGAAAATTAATTTCCATACACCTTCAAACTTAAATTTCCTCCAAAAAAAATTATTGTGTTAATATTTACCTTTTGTCTGCCCACGAATATCCAAACAGACTTTGGCCCTAATAAAATTATTTCCCAAAGCAGGAAACTAAAAGATATTAACACCACCAATTCCCGCAGAAAAAAAGTAAAAGAAAAGCCGAACTACTACCTTTGAATATACAATGATTCATGCTAAAAATGAATCATTATGTTTGGAATAAAGCTTATGGCAGAAATGGGACGGGAAACCCAATAACAATGATACCTCCGGTTCCATAAACAAAATATACTCAGAGCTACACTGCCTGTGCACGTTTTGGCGTCAAGAAGCAAGCATTTGCTGACCAAGCCCTAAGCTAACTTTCGACCACACACACACAAAAAAGTAAATAAAAATTCGTCGTCCACCTCAAAGGGCACAGCAAAGGCGCCAGGCAATGTTTTGTTGGTCGGTTGGGTCGGCTGGCGACCAACAGTTTGTTTGTGTACCTTATTGAAATAGTTAAATAAATTTTCTATCTAAACTTGCTTCAAAGACTGAGCCAACAGGCTGTTGCTTGCTATTTCCTTTTTTTGGGCCATAGCCAAAAATTAGTCTATAAATGTTATTCATTCTGCAACAGCAAGAGAGATGTCAGCCCAAACTGAACGTCATCGGATTATTTGTCCTTACTTGGAATCACTAATATTCTTATATAAATACCGCCTTCAAAAAGTGTCTGTAATTTGACCCAAAAGCAAATGTAAATAAAAATCGTATGCGGTTGTGTGCCGAACCGAATGACTGCATGTACCAAATGATATCATAAAGGGGACGGGGAGGAAGTGAGTATTTTGAAAGTGAAGATTGCCATTTGTTGCTTTTACCTTACATACATTTTTGGAAAGATTTCTCTAGGGAATTAAAGGGTACATATTCGGACCATGAACCATGAATATGGTTTAATGAAAATTATTGTGCAAATAAACAGAAATTACAGACATATTTTGGTTGAACATAATCAAAATTGAAAATGTTCTGTTAAGAATATATTTATACAGCAACATTTCCAATGCCAAATTACACATAGCAATGAAATCAGAGCCAGCTGTGCTGAAAAACATGCCTGAAGTCCTCCAAAGAACCAAAATTAAAGAGTATCATTATATAGGGACTATTGGAAAGAATATACAGTAAAGTACTGTTATAGCACACTAGGAGGGACTAAGCAAATTAGTTCATTATAAAAGAAGTTCGTTATATCCAATGTAGGGCTAACTCTAGGATTAGCAAAAAAATATATATTCAGTTCCGAAATATGCATTTTTGTGCCCTTTTTGACAATACTTAAACTTTTCCTGTTTTTGTCTGATGAACCTGATAATTTTTGTAAAGTTAATTTTGTGCTAATTTCCATCGTTAATTATTAGTATATTTGTAGCAAGTTCGTTATAACCGAATAAGAATATATGAAAACTGAAATATGGGACCGAAAAAATAGTTTGTTATAAAAAAGTTCGCTATATCCGTAGTTCGCTTTAAGGGTGAAGATTTGTATGAAAAATATGTCTTAAAACTTCGGGACAAGAAATGTGTTCGCTATAAGGAACGTTTGATATAACCGGTGTTCGTTAAAAGCGTACTGGACTGTATATAATTATTGCCGAATCGGACGAAAAACTTGTTAAAAATCCTTAAAAAACCGACCAAGGGGAAGTACCGTTATATAGAGGCTACATCAAGACGTAGACCAAGGCTAATCATTTTTGGTACTAAGACTTAACAGAACGTAGATATAAAAGTAGTGCCACTTCGTTTGTTAAGCCTGTCCAAAATTCTCAAAACACAGATTAATGTAGGATTTCGTAATATAGAGTATAAACGGGGCCATTGTCTAATATTGAAATATTTTGGTGGGGTGATTTTAAACCCAAGGAGAATCCAAAATATTAAACTACAGTCTATTTTTATTGGAAAGTGTCTAAAATTCTGAAATTTGGATGGTATTGTTATATGTGGCAACTGGCGATTTAAAGTTTTCTTTAATATATGGCTTCGATGTGGTTGATTACATTCCGTATGGGACTAACCGTATTCACTGATCGTTCACCTTTGAAGACATATAATCTCTGATTTTATCGATTTTCAGGATGACCATACCGTTATATAAAGGCCTACTACAACGAGAACAACACCCTCAAAATCCCTATTGTAAAGTTTTCTTGAATATCTGGCTTCGATGTGGTTGATTACATTCCGTATGGGACAAATCGTATTCACTGATCGTTCACCTTTGAAGACATATAATCTCATGATTTTAGCGATTTTCAGGATGACCATGGATCTAGGCCTACTACAACGAGAACAACACCCTCAAACTCCCTATTGTAAAGTTTTCTTGAATATCTGGCTTCGATGTGGTTGATTACATTCCGTATGGGACAAATCGTATTCATTGACATATAATCTCATTATTTTAGCGATTTTCAGGATGACCATGGATCTAGGCCTACCTATGTAAACTTTGCGGTGAGAGCATGCCTTTGATTATCTTCTATCACCCACCCATAGCTTAACTAAGCCGTAGTATCAGTTCACTTCAACAAATCAAGCTTGTACCTCAACAGATTGAATTCGCAAACGATTTGTGGCATATTGGCTGCTTTCATGTTGATTTTGGTCTTGGCCGCTCCTGGTTCATCTCACAGACGCCTTGCTCTTCTTAAGGCTTCAGGATTTATTTTTGAAATTCCTCATATTTTCAGTTCTGCCAAAAAATTGTTGCGATAATTACCCTTTTGTAGTTCTTTGTGTGGTTTCTGGAAGCAGAATCCCCAGACGTTGCTTCATATTTCCTTGTATTGGTTTATTCGACTGAATTTTATTTAGCATTGTAGGCGATTCCGATGAATACTGTAAATTATAGAGGCTTTCATGATGTCACAAGAGATGTCAAAAGAGGTTAAATCCAAGCGTCATTGCACCGATTGGAAATTGAGAAACCTAACCTTGTGTTCTTGTTATTTGGAACTATTTTTTCCTTTCCTTCCAAGCCGCCACAGACTATTTATAATCTAAATCCTATTATATGTTGAACCGGAACCTGACATAATAATTCAGCCGTCTTCGATTTCACTTGCCAATCGGATTTATTCCACTTCGGTAACAAGGGATAGTCATCGCTCCTTTATGTATACAAGTGTCGTTTTGACTTTTGTAGCTGTGAGAGATAACTGCGTGTGATGATTGCTGAAACACTGATACCATTTCTTGAGTGAAGGCTATGACTCCATTCTTAAATTATTTAATAATAAACTACGAAAGTTTTCGATTCGTGAATGACACAAAGATTTGAGTCAAACGTATTTTCTTCAACCGAACCTGCTTCACACGCGAGTCTGGGGTTGCAGGCTTATCATCCAGAAAATCAGCATAATGCATTCATCAGCATGGTTCTAAAATCCTAAAAATGATTCCGAACTCCCCTTACGGAAAAATCCACAACAGTTATATTTTTAATTGTATCGTTAAGATAAGGCCCGATTTTAAAATTCGTAGCGACATTTCCTATCATCTATAACAAATTATTGCATAAAATCCACTTGAAATACAACTAAATCTTCTAAATATCGTAAAAAAAATTATATGAATTCCGTCTTACTTATTTGTGTAAGATAATCTTGGGCGTATACGTGTTGTCGCCATGTATACGCCACCTACTACGCCAATAACTACAAAATTGGAAGAATGTACACATTTTTTTAATTAAAATTTAAAATGATTGCTACAAAAACTTTCTAAAATGATCACTATATTAATATCATTGCACGACAATTCTGTGCTGAAAATTCTCAGTATTAAATGCTGAAGCTTGGTGAGATTAAAAATGGGTTTTGAAATATGTGAATGGGGGATATAGTGTCGTGAATTCAGGATCCTTTTTCGCCACCACATATGAGTTAACAATAAAATTATTTTAAAATCGAACTAGTTTTTTTAAATATCGTAAAGGAAGTTGATTTGGTTGGTCTCTCCCATTTTGTTATTAGGTAACATGTTGCGTATACGCGATGTCGCTATGTATACGCCAACTATTACAATATTTGAAGAATTTTAACATATTATCTATTAAAATATGGTCAATTGTCCTAAAAAATGACGGCTTATCCCATTGCTGTTAAAATCTTAAAGAAGTCGCCTTTGACACATTTTATTTACAAACAAAAAATCCGAAAGAATGCTATTTTTTAGACTTTAGAGATAGGTTCGACAATAAAAATATCAGAGCTGTGTAAATGGATCTACTTAGGGGACCAGCCGAGATGTTAAGATCCAAAAAATCCAGCCTCTCTCCATTATCTAAAGTCCGAAAACGGGATTTGGGAGATATTTACATTTATGACAGAAGATTTTTCCTGATATTGATATCTTGGCTTCTATTCAGTTGAATATCCGGTTGAATAGAAGGGTTTGCTGTATGCGAAGATTTCTTTTAATTTAAACTTTTATTTATAGTTTTCTAGTTCTTGCATTTTTTTAAGTTTTCGGGATATTCCTTAGTTTTGCCAATGTCAAATGGCAACTCTGATCTTAAAATCATTGAGGCAGGGTATGAGTTGGTACCAACAAAGTTAAACATTTTCTCTAACTTAATGAAACACTGACCAAAAGAACCTCAATGGTAAATGAATGAAAATACAACGACGACGTCGACGAAGAAGAAGAGTCAAAATAACAGACCGGCATTTGTGTATAGTTAACAAAAGCAACTACAACAACAACCAACACCCTTTTATTCATTCAAGCTAATGCTTAAAGAGCGTCACCCACCCACATTTGAAAGGCACCAAAGGAAATGATACACAATCGGTAATGAAAGTCACCAAGTCTGGGTAAACTGAACGCATACGGGTGCTTACGACAAACTAAACATTTGTGTGACTTTGTCCAATGTTTTGTTTTCCTTTTTTGTCATTTCGCAAAATTAACTTAGGGCATTGGTGGCTGGACTCATCCAACCAGCATTTCTGCCTATGCATTTCGAAAAACAGAATTAAAATAAAACCTGACTAGGGGAGGCATGAAGGGGAACTGGAAGACATCACACCAGAAACACGTGCAATCCTCATGGCTTTACGCCACTATTTCGTTTTTTTTTCTTGCAGTTTTTATTTCGATTTGCTTTTTCATTTCTTTTTGTTTTGTTTCACATTATTAAAACTCACAAGCGGATTACACTTTCTGTTAATTCTTGCATGCTTTTAAACAATGTATGTTTAAATGAACAACCCACCAAAGAAAAGTGAAGAGTGCAAAATAAAACCAACGAACGAACAGATCCCCAAACAAAACACTGTTGCTTTTGTACACCCACCATTCGTGCTCGTGTTTTTTTCCGGCGAAATGTTTTAATTTACAAGACTATGTTTACCAAAGAGGTTTAATGTTTAAACTCTAACCAAGAGCTGGAAAAAGCTGCAATGAAAGGAAAAAACACACACCTAACAGCCAACACTCTTTGTACAAAAAAAGTGTGTGCAGAAAAAATACTAACAATTCTAAAGACGAAAAAACAACAGCACAGAGAAAACAAAACCGAACCAACCAGCCAACAAAAGCAAACTAAATCCAAAACACTATTACTCTTGTATACGCTTCTGCCTGAGTGCCTTTGAATCCTACACATTGTCCCTAAGTCCATTTTACGGATACACTGATGTTCGCTACACGAAATAGTGTCTACGTGGCCAAGATAAAAACCATGTTTCATCAGGGGATCTGATATTGAAACAAAAAAGAACGGAGAAAAAAAGAACACCGAAGTGTTAAGCTCAGGGCATATAATGCATTCGAAAACTAGGAGATGATGGGTGGATGGTGTACACCCCTGAAAAACGCCCACCAAAATTTAAATTAAAATGTTAAAAAATAACAATTAAAATTGTTAAAGAAATTCTTGAATAGAAGATATTTTATACGACTTGTCAAGGTGCGTATACGTGTTGTCGCTAGGTATACGCCACCACCTAAGTTTAAAGAAATTATACAAAATGTGAAGTAAAGTAAAACCTCGTCTAGTTGTTGCTACTATTACTAAGCAACAATGGGTATAACTTGACAACATAATATGGCTGATTTATAAAATCTGGTCGTTTATGATGGCAAGGATTATTTCTCCCTCCTATTTATAATCCGAATTTCTAGCTAATTCGATTGGAAACTAGGAAATTGCAAATATTTATATTTATAGTTGTATAAAGGTATTTTACCAAAACTAGAATTAATATTGAAACTTCCTGTTTAATCGATATACGATAACAAGGAGCGAATACGTAATATTGCTATGTATACGCCACCTATTGGAATGGTTTGAAAATGTGTACAGATATTCAATCAAATGAATGTCACTGAGTACAACAAAATGTACAAACACAATGTAAAGCTATCCCAATCTTCTTGAACGAGGTATATACTCAGTGAATAAGGGAAAACATTAAAGGTTACATGTTCGACCGCAATAAAATTCTTCTTCAGAGAATTCTCATTTAGAGTATTGCTCTGACGTTGTGGAGGTAACAGAATTGGGAAAGATTTTTTTTTTTGTGTAAAAATGTAATATACGACCCCCTTGGAGAATACAGTAGAAAACCAGTAAGGAAATTAGTAAAGTCGGACTGGGCCGACTATATGATACCCTTCACCACTTTGGGTATATTCTACATATGTATCCTAACAGACGTCGCGTGTTTGTTGTATATCTATATCTGAACCGATTTCAGGGAAACTTGCCAGAGACTAATTGATATTACTTCAGTACGATGTGTCAATCGGCCTAGCTATTTGGTGTTAAAAATTTAATTTCAATCAGACACTCTTTAGAAATATATATGGAAGCTATGGCTGCATCTGCACCAATTTCTATAAAATGCAATAACGGCATTTAAGTCTCAATTCGATACGTTGTGCAAAATTTCCTGTTAATCGGACAAAAATTAGGAGTTTGGTGCCCCACAAATCGGACGAATATATATGAATATGTGGGAAATACATCGAAATCTGAACCGATTTTCCCGCAACTAGACTCAATTCAGTACGCCATACCAAATTTCGTGCAAATCGAAGGATATATAGGAACTTTAGTGCGCTATTTACCTAAAATCGGACGAAAATATATATGGGAGCTATATCTAAATCTGAACGAATTTTCACTTAATTCAGTACACTATCATTTCATGCACATCGAATAATATATAGGAACTTTGGTGCAACATTTACATAAAATCAGTACAATTTCAATTTCAATAGGGTTCGTCCTTGGGCCAATTAAGTGACCTGTGCCAAATTTCATCTAAATCGGATCATAAATGCGACGTGTACTTTGTTAACAAAAATACATGGACGGACGGGCGGACAGACGGACATGCATAAATCGACTCAGAAAGTGAATATATGCATATTCTCAAAAGGAACCATGGGTCTATCTCAATTATTTTTGCCTGTTACAAACATATGCACAAAGACATAATACCCTGTACCACAGTGTGGTGAAGGGTATAATGAGAATCGATAAGCTAACTTCATATTTCCAATCCAATTAAGATAGTGCGTATGAGTGTTGTCAGTACTTATACGACACATTGGAATTTTATTCAGGCTGAAGTGAGACTTTAACAATGCCTAAAATCGAACAATTTTGTGTGAGGGCTATGCTAACGTAAATTGGTGTCAGGTGAAAGTAAAATACCAAACTATATACACTCAGATAAAAAAATTGACCTAGGGCGTTGAACATACCGAATATAATTGGTGACCTTTCTATGTAGCCCAATGAAAATACAAAATGTTAAACAACAACAAATTGGTTTGAAAATGTACTCAAACACCCCGAAATAATGGGATCTATGTAGATCATTTTTGGTTGGTGGATCAATCAGGATCCGCAATAAAAATAAAACCAATTGAGTTAAAAACTGTACTCAAAACTCCCCAAAATACCGACGTTTCAATAACATCTATATGGGGATTATGTTGAGAACTTAATACAATATAATAGCTCCGAAATGGGGATTATTGTGCAGGCACTAAATCCAATCTAAATCCGAAATCCATAAAATGTACACACTATATTTAAAAGACTGCATTTATACGATCCAACAGGCAACACATTGAAAGATCCCTCGGAGACCCCATAAATTATATATATTCTTCATGAGAATAAAATTCTATGTCGATTTAGCCATGTCCATCTGCTGAAATCACCATAAAGATCGCAATATTTTAGATATAACTTTGAAATTTGTCCCTCACAAAATTTAATGGTCCATGTAATTTTACATTTTAAAGGCTGACGTACATCTGCACAGAAAATTATGTTTATAGGTCCATATCTTGGCGTATCCCTCGTATAAAGGTCTGATTTTCGGTATTTTGAGTGGCTAAGCCGCTTTTTCCAACTGAAAAGGCTATAAATTGGCTTAGAAATATAATATAATAAATAAGTAACCAACCCTGACAATTTTTTATTATGCTTCCATTCATTAAAGATTTTGCATTCAAAGAGATTTCTCAATATACATACGTTTTGCTCGCCACTGTATGTCCATAGTTTCATTTGTGGCATTTTCCAATCAAACTGAGTGTATTTTCGCATTCCTATTTTTCCAAAGTATCTGTAAAAAGGTAATTATTTTTGTCAGAGGATAATTTTTTTACATATACGACTTTATATGCCTAGTTAGCCTAGAATAAATCAAACAAATTATATGCATATTAGGTATAATCACAAACAGAAGCAAATTTGCCAAATTTATGTGAAAACATTAGACTAAAATCTTCCATTGTGTTTCAAAGTCTATAATATATGAAAGATATTTGTAACAAAAGTCCCAGCAAAAATTTATTAAATTTTTAATGTAGTCGACAAAAAAGAGAAAGCATCAGCTATAATTCTGTTCTAAGCACACACACAAAAAAAAAAAAAAAAATCTGTTCAAAAAATATATATTTTTGTGTGTAAAACACCAAACTTGATAATATATTTTATTTATATACTTCTGTTCAAATAACCGCAACAGACAAGTTTTATTAACACATTTTCGTTTTGTTTTGTTTTTTTTTTTTGGTTAAAATATATTTGTGTATTAGTCGTTTTTCAAACTTTTACTCATAACATTTATGAGCGGATCTGAGTATGTAAAAAAAGAATGTGAACTAAAAGCAATATGTATTTGGGTTTTACTAGAAAAATTCATTAGTATTTCGATGGTAAACTCATAAATTAACAATTTTTATTGCGGACCAAGGACAAGAGGAATAAAATAGAAAATAAAAACAATGAAAACAAACAATATTGAACAAATAAAAATTGAATTTATGAAAGGTATTTTGTAGTGTATATTAAGGTGGGGTGATAATACAAAATTTTATAATAACCCGAGTTAAAACCAGTGAGCGGAGCAATATAGTCGGACGAGGCCGGCCATATGATACCCTACACAACTACCACGGAATTCTAACTTTCTGCGGTTCTATATTCTGAAACTGGTCAATATTTCGTGATATTTGCACCCTCTTGAACGATTATAGGTCAACAGCTCCACTTTCTAACCCTGGCATATTTTCCATGTTTTTTTCTTGAAGTGGTCACTTTATGTTTTGGTTGATTTGACCCTTGGAATATTTGACCGCTCTAAGTATTTGGTCACATCCCCTTCACCTTGTAAAATAGAGCGACTAGAAAATCTGACAAAATTAAAGTTTTCGGTTCATTGCACTCCCTGAATGAAATCTCAACTTCACCGAAAACTACAGGCGTCGTCCTTGACAATATTCGGAACTTCCTTTACAATTTCAAATCGATCAGCGCAACATTTCTGTCCTTTAGTGGAGTAATAGTAATTCTATGCACATAGTCACATTCACCTTATTATGCACAACTCCCATATCTGAGCACATCCGACAGTATAATTGGTATCAATTTAAAGGTCAACCAATCCTCTAGGATATACTATCAACATCTCGGGTCTCTATCCTTCAGGAGTAAATATATACGATATAGAATACAAATTTGGTAATTTCTCACACAAAAGTCAGCGTCCATTTGACCCACTAAATATTGACCGATCTTTATCACAACAGGAATGCTTATTCTTTGGCCCGATCTCCTTCTCCATGCAAAAATTCGCGATGTTTGGGCCATAATTGCGGCCTCTGGAGCGACCAGAAAAACCGACAAAAAATAAGTATTTGGTCCATTTCACCCCCTAAATATTAACCGAACTTTACCGAAAACAATAGGGATCTTCATTGGCCACAACCCATCCTACATGCAAAATTTCGTGAAGATTGGTCCATAACTGTGGCCTGTATCGTGTTTACAATGTATAATTGACAGACGGACGGACGGACACACATGTCTAGATCGATTAAGCTAGTCGAGATATGACGATCAGGATACTTAAAGGTGGGTCTAGGACCACTATTTCGCGGCGTTACAAACTCTTGGGGCTGCACAAAGCTATAATACCCTGACAACATAGTTGTGTAGGGTATAAAAATGCGAAATGATTGAACCTCAGATACTAAATTACAACCCTTTGGTGAAAAAAATTAAAATACATTGGACATACTTAGAATAGGGCTACACCATTCACAGGGGCAATAGTAACATTTTTTGTGTGGCGCTGTCTTAACCTCAAAAATCCTGTGTTTTCATTTGACTTACAAATGGTAACATGGTTTTTCGTCCCACCTTAATACATCAATTAACAATGTTATATATTGAATATGTGTATGTGTGTGTCTGCCTGCGCTCCTGCCATAACTTCTGTGACCGCACCACAACCGCAAAAAGTAATTTTATAATTTTACACTGTGGTCGCAATTAGTCCTCATAAAATAGATGTTCTATGGATGGCAAATTCTATTGCTGTTGTATGTTAGTCACCCGGTTCCTTTTTTGCCACTAACACACACACACAACAATATACCTGGCATTTGTACACCACATTTTAAGCCACTTGCTGTGTATAAAATCTCAAACTCTTATCGTTGGTTTTTTTGGGGGAACTACTTTGTGACCACTTTTACAATTGGATTTCTGTTTTTAACGTTAAGCGTTTTAGATGTGAGTATGTGTGTATTTGTTTTTATTTGTGTGGGGTATGTGATGCAACAATAGCAACCATAATGATTGTTTCTGAAAAACTCCAGGACGATACAAATATTTGTTATTTGTGCACACACACACACATTAAAATGTTGAAATTATTGTTATTGTTTATAGTCGGAACGGCGCCGCCGAATTGTTTATTTATCCCAGAAATCCTTGTGGAATATAAAATTGTGTTTATTGGGTGGGGAAAAGGGAATCCTGTTCAAATTCGTAATTATTTGTCGGATTATTTTGTATTGTAGTTTTAGAAGTGAGGGGGAGTTAATTATATTTGTATTTGGTAATTAACCTTTTTTGAATAAACTAACTGGTTCCACAGCTGTATTGTCAATCCAGCAATAAAGTTGAGTGTATCCCAACCAACATAGGAAAAATCTAAACCTCCGAAAATAAATAATAAAAAAATAAAAATGAGAAAATTTCTTACTAAAGCCACAGCGATTGAAAACGTGGTTTAGACAAAAAATATTTGGCGTTTTCAATATCAATATTCTTAGCAATGTATGTGCAAAATTAGCTCTTATATATTTAGAGCTTTATCGTGATTTCAATTGGCACCCTGGCGGACATTGCTAAACTGTCATGATTCCAGCGATTGTGCTGTCTGGGTATATTCAGTAAAATTAGGACCTCAAAAATTGAATAAATGGAAACAAACAAAAATTTCGAAAGTTTACCCTTTTCCACATAACCCAAATAACTTATCTAAAGGAAATTATCTGATACTACCGGAAATGGGGATAAGGGTTTTGAAAGGTATACCTAAAATTTGCACCCATTGCCGGGACTTCGTTAGAAATAACCACTATTTTACGATATTTGTGAATATAATTGTATTAAAAAGCTTACAACATGGGACTTCGTATCTGAAATCAAAATATTCACTTCGTGGTAGAAGGCCTATTGAATGAAGGGATTCACTCCATAGCTGATATTATTTTCATTATACATACTAGGAAGGTTCCAACGGGACCACTACGTTATTTTCTGAAATTTGAAAACTTCACATTTACCCGCATAGCAAATATTAATGCAATGTATTGTTAATGCTACATTTTGGAGGTTAAGACCTTCAGCCTGTATAGAAAGTCCTATCGATACATGGCATTAATGAAAGGTTTTTTTTATTAAGGGGACCCACCCTATTTTTATATGAATTATTGGACTTTATTTAACATACTTCGGAATGTCCGATTTATGCACCGTTTCGATGTATGATTTGTTGCCAGTTTAAAGGTATCTTCCTAGAAGTCCTGCTCTCTATTTGCAAAAAAGCTTTAGTCGTCGCCAATTTTTATACCCTTCACCACACTGTGGTACAGGGTATTATGTCTTTATGCATTTGTTTGTAACAGGCAAAAGGAATCGAGATAGACCCTTGGTTCCTTTTGAGAATATACATAGAATCACTTTCTGAGTCGATTTATGCATGTACGTCCGTCTGTTGATGTTAAATTGTAAACAAAGTACAGGTCGCATTTATAATCCGATTTGGCTGAAATTTGGCACAGCTCATTTATTTGGCCCAAAGACGAACCCTATTGAAATTGGGAAAAATCGGTTCAGATTTAAGTATAGCTCCCATATATATTTTTGTCCGATTTACGGACTTTAGTCCCTGCTAATCATTCGATTTGCACGAATTTTTGCATAGCGTACTAAATTTAGTCTAGTATGATGTTTTTTATTATTTCTTTCATTATTATCATACAAATTTACAATATAGCTCCCATATATACTTTCGTCCGATTTAATGTAAATGGTGTACCAAAGTCCCTATATATCTTTCGATTTGCACGAAATTCGGCACATCGTAATGAATTAGGTATAGAACAGTGGGTGTTAAGTTTCCTCAAAAATCGGTTCAGATTTAGATATAGCTCCCATATATATTTTCGTCCGATTTAATGTAAACGGTGCACCAAAGTCCCTATATATCTCTCGATTTGGACGAAATTTGGCACAGATGACTAATTTGAAATTGGAACCCTATTGAAATTGGAAAAAAATCGGTCCAGATTTAGATATAGCTTCCATATATATTTTCGTTCGATTTTTATGGTGTACCAAAGTCTCTCTCTCTCTATATATATATATATATATATATTGATTTGCACGAAATTTGACATAGCGTAATGAATTAAGTTTAGAATGATGTGTGTTGAGTTTCCTGAAAATCGGTTCAGATTTAGATACAGCTCCCATATATATTTTCGTCCGATTTAAGGTAAATGGTGTACCAAAGTCTCTTAATATCTTCCGATTTGCACGAAATTTGACACAGCGTAATGAATTAAGTCTAAAATGATGCGTGTTAAGTTTCCTTTCCAGAGTTAGATATAGCTTCTATATCTAACCAAATGAAAATTTTTGTATCGGTTTCAGAATGACATGTTTATGGATCCAATTTAATTTTACTAGTCCTTTAAAAATGCGACGTCTGTTAGGATTCATCTGTTGAATATACCAAAAGTGGTGAAGGGTATCATATAGTCGGCCCGTCCGACTTTAATACTTTCCTTACTGGTTTTTATTATGAACCTATAAGTTCTCAAGAATGTGACATTAAAATTTTAAGTGAAAGTCTCCATAACTCTTGAAGATATAGGCGAATTATTGTGTCAGCATAAATTGACGGTAAATAGTGCTTTTAAAACTTAAAACGCGTTTTTTCTCCAAGCAGTGTTCATACCGGAGCCAGATATGTAGTCTTTCTAATTACGTTGGAGTTTTGTGATTCGGATGTTCCAATGATCGGCAAACATGCCCGCCGTCGAAAAGAAGGTCTAAGCTTTAATTACAAAAAACAACTCTATGTATTCATAAGCTTCGCCACCCGGTTGAACCTCGTCGAAATTTGAAGTCGTTGTTGGGGTGGGGAAAGGGGTGGTACTTCTAAAGAAAATTTATTTAGATTTTCTAATGAAAAAAAAACACTGTGGAAGATTTTTTTAGAGAGAAAGAAACCTAGGAAGAAAGCTTCTTTGTTGAATCTAATGCGAATCCGATCGATCCGAGAATTTAGGTATATTCTGGATATTAGGACCTGTTTAGAACTTTTTTGAATATCGAAGTCTTCAGTTATGTTATCAAAGAAAAGAAATCCATTATTTCGGCAGATGGCTGTACTGATAGATTTTTCGTAAAGTATCGATTAAACAAACAATTATAGAGTCCATATTGCGAGTTACTCCAGTATAATTTTTTATATAAATTTCTAATATTTTATATCAAAGTAATATTTAGAAAGACATAATGGGATTTTCCAAACATCAAGCTCCCAAAATATTGCTTTAATTTAATTTTCTTCTTTGCAAAAGATTTAATTTCATAATTTAGTTTTTCATCTCCAACCTTTGCCTTAGTTGTCAAATATGTACCTAAAAACTTTTTACCTAAGCCCATTATTTAATGTTCGCATTGTCTTGTTGATTTGGTCTTCTTTGTTAGTCGTCTTAGTAAGTGTATGTGTGTGTGCGTGTGGACAATAAGACCAGGCTAGACACATCAAGCAAATTGTTATAATACCTCATTAGTTTATATTCATAAATTTTTAGAAAAGTTTTTCGGCCTGTGCTAAATAGATTTTCTTTTGGCAATGTAGAATTGCAAAATTTATCAAGGATCTGTATATTAATTTGTAAAGAATAGAGAAACATGGTACAAGGTTGCAATAAATTTAAATAAATGTTGGTTGTTTCAAAAGTTTGTTTGTTTGGCATTTCATAAGCTTTATAAGGCGAAACTTGATTATGGTCTTTAAGATTGTAAGGGGGTCAATGGTAGAGAAAAATTCCAGATAGATTAGGGATGACTAGATCTGCCAAAGGTTAAAAGAATTAGGTTTACAGTTTTATAAGCGATACCTCATACATCGTTAGACAAGCCGGGACAAGCCGGGACTGAAACTCATCTTCAGAACTGTATATAGGAACCGCTTTCGAAAGACATAATACACGTCATTATAGGCTCAGTATGGTACAGTGTAGAAAATTTCTTCTGAAACGAATATGTATGGGAACTACATTTTAATCTGGACTGATTTTTGCCGAAGAGTGTGCTTTGGCCCAATAGATGAGCTGTGCTTAATTTTATCTTATTCAGATCAGAAATACGGCATGTACTTAGACAGACATCCGGACGGGAATTTATGACTCGATTTAGAAAGTGGTCCAAAGTATGTATGGGCCTACTCGTTAAGTTTTGCATCTTCCAAACATCACAGTGTCTGGTCTAAGAATGCTGCAACTTCAACGGCTTGCGTTCAAAGTGAATTCGGCGATAAATGAGTCGGCTTAGCTGGGCAGTTGAAGAGGTGCAACGTGTCGTGTGGTCCTAGTCCACATGCAGGGCATGTATTTGGCATCGAACCGTCAATTTTTGCCCAATATGAATTGAGGTGGTTGCACCATCCAGATCTTAGTTGAGCTAAGACTACTAGTGCTTGCCTTGGCAGCTGCTTCTCCTCTGCTGCGATGGATGGGGAGTGGTCTCCAATTGTGGTATTCACGCGATATTGCTCTACTGCGTCCGTTTGAATACCATTCAGACCTTCTTGATAGGCTTCTTGATCTAGGGGTTCACGCTTGTATCTTTGGACCTCTCTCTCTAGATCATGAAGATCTTTATTGACGTGCCTGGGCGGGGGAGTCCTGTCCATAAGACTATGGCCGGGATGTTTCCGACGATAGCACCCGAGCAAGCACTGCATCGACAACATATAATTATGTCGATGGATGGGTAAGATCTTCGTCTCCTCATGAAGATGGTCCACAGGAGTCATGAGGAGACACCTTGTTGCAGTTCTCAGGGCAGCATTCTGGCAGGTCTGGATATTCTTCCACTGCGTATCACTAACATTCGCGAATCACACTGGCGCCCCATAGCTTACCACTGACCGGCCTATTGCTTTATAAGAGGTCAACAAGGTTTCTTTGTCAGCGCCCCAAGTGCTGCCGTCTAATGACTTGAGGACCTTGTTCCTACTTCTCAGCCTATTGCATAAATCTGTGGCTTGCGCAGACGACTTGAAAAGCTTTCTTGGGGTATTTGGTGGTCAGAATCAATTCTCCATCGACCATTATGTTCAGTGGGAGCTTCATTTCAGCCGTCCATGTGGTGAACAGTGTAGCTGTTGATTTGGTGGCGCATATTTTCATATTCCTCAGATGGAAGAAATTAACCATATCGGCTATGTAGACGTTTAGCCTCTTACATATATCACCAATAATGGGACCTGACTCCGTCCGGTGGTTGTGGAATATCAGAAAGGTAGAGGTTGAACAGTTCCGGAGATATCACCCTTCCTTGGGGAACTCCCTGTTTCACTATACGGGGTTTAGACTTCATGCTTCTGAATTCCACATACGATTGGCGTCCACACATATATTTGATTATCCAACGTTTCAAACACTGTCGGAGATTTGTTGCCATTTTAAAGGTAACTTTATATTGCCTCTCTCCTCTATATTTGCAAAAAAAAAAAAACTCTAGTAGTCGATTTTCACAATCCTCCCTAGATACCAATTTTTATCATTAATTTTGCAATGCAAGTAAAATATTATAATCGATTGGTGCCAAGTCCCACAATCCAAAAATCCCTAAAAGCCTATTAAACTTCTTATCCGAAAATATTTAGTGGCGTTGTCCTTAGCTGACGTCGGTTTACTTATTTCCTTAACAATTTTTTTTTCGTTTTTTAAGATAAAAGGCCGAACAAATTAAGTTTTTTTTTTTTTGTTGCAGCTTGTATGCCGACCATCCAGTTGGCCACTTGCTGCTGATGTCCTTCCATGGTGGTCCACTCGCATCAGACAGTTGATATTTAAATAGCCTTCAAAGCTTTTAAGTTTCAGTTGTTTTTTTTTTTTTTTGTTTTTTTTCTTTCATTCTTGAATATTGCACGGAAATTGCTCTTTTTCCTTCAGTTTAGTTTGTTCAATTGTAGTGACGTCTATTCGTTGATGACGCTTAGTTCGTTCCCTGATTCATTCGTTCCCTCTTCCAATCGTTTCCTCATTCGTTGCTTGGTTGTTTGTTCATTCATTCAGTCTGTCTGGCATTTTTGTTGGCCATTAGCAGTAAGTAAGCATCCTCTTTTTATTCTGACAAGTCTGTTATTTCTGTGCGTTGGACGTGTTTTGCCTAAGCTACGTTACTGGAGAGTGGAGACTATCTCATGTTGTTTGGGCATATCCGGAAAATTTTTGTAGCCTTGGTCGTCGGGTATAGCTAAAAACAAAATATTGTTGCTTTTTCCTCTCCCTAGCGGAGCTGGGAGGCAAATTGCTCGGGAAAAATGTTTTATGGCATATTGTAGTGATAGCAAGCTAGGAGTTGAAAAAACGCTAAAATGATGGCCTGTGTTGTTGTTATTTTTTAGTACCCTACACTACAATATGAAGGCAAAATATACCTTCAGTTATTTAGTTTAGTTAGAACCACATATTGAACAAATTTACGCTTACCCATCCGTGCGACTATATCTCTGGCCATGTATTTTTCTAAACAAAAATGCAGATCGGATTTATTATTCGAGTGAAATTAAAATTGACACATCTAATTAAATTGTTGAAAATAAATTCTGATGTGATGGTGCAACAAAGACTCCGGATTTATCCGATTGACTCGAAATTTTGCACAGCGAGCTGAATTAAACGTTGAATAAAGTATGCCAAGTTTGCTATAAATCAGTTATGACTTAGATGTACATTTTCATCCGATTTCCGGAAAAAAGGCTTTATCCAACCGACTGGAAATTTGGTTGGGTGTACTAAATTGAGTCTAAATCGACATTTGTTACGTTTTGTCTGAATAGGTTAATTAATTCAGATTTAGATGTAGCTGCCATATACAATATCGTCCGATGGAGCACCAAATATCGAAAATGGATCACCAAAGATGCCTACCTAGAATCAAAATTGTTAAGTTTGGTCTAAATCGGTTAATGTAACTCCCACATATAATTTCCTTCGATTTCACGTTAATGCTGCATCAAAGACCCTACCTGGCTTGTGTAGAGTTGAACTAAATCGGTTCCGATGTCAATATAGGTTAAATATATATCTTCGTCCGATTTTATGTAAAAGTCGATCTCAAGACACCAGTTTTGTAGAATATTGTGTTCATTGAATGATAGAAATATCTTTGCAGAAACTTCTTGATGTAGCCCTCTTTTAATGGTGAAAAATATTAGTGCTGAAAATCGTTGATACAGGTCCATATTTTGACCTATGTTCCTTATACTGATCACGTTAAATTTCGATATTTTGATTATTTTAAGCATTCTTCCCGAAGAATGTTGCTGTAATTTAATATTTCGGGTTCTTGGAGAGTGGGAAGCTTATTTACAGAATATTTTTATTTTGGTCCATTTAACCTATCCATAATATAAAGGTCCCTCCCATTTTTATACCCTCCACCATAGTATGGAGGGCATATTAGTTTTGTTTTTCCGTTTGTAACGCATCGAAATAATCATTTCCGACGCTATAAAGTATATATATTCTTGATCAGCGTAAAATTCTATGACGATCTACGCATGTCCGTCTGCCTGTTGTAATCAAATCTAAACGATTTGAGATAGAATGCCAAAATTTTGAGTCATCTTTTGTCTGCAGGCAGGTCAAGTTCGAAGATGGGCTATATCGGTCCACGTTTAGGCATACCTCCCATACAAGGGTACCCCCAATTTTCGGTATTTTGGGGTTCTTGAGCCGGTTTTTCGACCTAATTCGCCGATATTTGGTACTGTGAGTTCTTATTGCATAGCCAATCTCTCCACAAAAAATTATGAGTATAGGTCCATTTTTTCGGGTAGCCCTCATATAAGGGTACCCCCACTTTTCGGTATTTTGGGGTTCTTGAGCGCGTTTTTCAATCGAATTTGCTGCAAATTGGTATTTTGTAGTCGTATATGGTAACAAATCTCCCTACCAAAAATTTGTAATATTCGCCCCCTTTTTGGGGTAGTCCCCATATAACCCCTTTTTATACCCTTCACCACACTGTGGTACAGGGAATTATGTCTTTGTGCATATGTTTGTAACAGGCAAAAGGAAACGAGATAGACACATGGTTCCTTTTGAGAATATGCATAGAATCACTTTCTAAGTCGATTTATGCATGTCCGTCCGTCCGTCCGTCTGTCTGTCTGTGCATGTTAAATTGTAAACAAAGTACAGGTCACATTTATGATCCGAATTGGATAAAATTTGGCATAGGTCACTTATTCGGCCCAAGGACGAACCCTATTGAAATTGGGAAAAATCGGTTCAGATTTAGATATAGCTCCCATATATATATTTAACCGATTTAATGTAAACGGTCCCTATATATCTTTCGATTTGCACGAAATTTGGTACAGCCTAATCATTTAGGTCTAGAATTATATCTACCTTAAACAGTACTATTACTGTTTAATATACCCATAGTGGTGAAGGGTATCATATAGTCGGCCCCGTCCGACTTTAACACTTTCCTTACTGGTTTATATTAAAATAGTTATCTGATTTGTTCCCCGTTTTGAGTTTGGTTCTAAGACTCTGTTGTAATCATTTCACCTGCGTAGGATAGCGAGATAAAAAATTAGAACGTAAGGTTCGATAATGAACTATACCCGCATTTAGACCTAGTCTCTGTGTGGAGGTTCCAGAAGTAGTGGACCGATTTTCCCCATCTTCGAATTTGAACTAAGTTTGGAGAAATAATAAGATGGGCAAAGTTTTGATGAAACCTAAATTTTCTGAATCGGATTTGGTCCAAAGAAACATGGACCAAAACATATTAAAGTGAAAATGTGCCTCATTAGCCATAATGCTGACGGTATAATTATCCATTGTAAATAAATTTTAAATAAGTTTCTGAAATTTCTATTAAGGTTTACATTATCCGTTTTTAGAAATGTTGGTATACGTCCACTTTTTGGTATGTTCCCTATATTTTCATTTCTAGCACCTGTCAGTATATCTATGGTGTACGGTATCCAAAGTTCGGCCCGGCCGAGCTTAACGCTTTTTCACTTGTCATTCCAGAGACTTGTTGATGTAGGTCCATGTTTTTCCATAGCCTCCATATTAGAATATTTTTGATTAAGTCAACTTTTTGTTTAGGTATTTACTCTGCCTCCATACAAAAGGCCATTGTTATGGGCCTATCGTCACAAAATTTTGCACGTAGGACCGGTTTTGGTTATTTAAGACCCCTACTGCTGTTGGCAATGATTGCTTAATATTTAGATTCCACAATTATAACCCGAACATCACGAAATTTTTACACAAAGAATGAGGCCTGACCATGGAATAAGTATGACTGTTTTGATGAGGATTGGCCAATATTTATCGGATCAAATGGATACAGACTTTTGTGTAAAAAAATACAAAATTTGTATTATATGGTGTATATATATACTCCTGAAGGACTTAGACCGGAGAGGAGTGGTTGCCCTTTAATTTAATATCAATGTATTCAGTCCGGCGTGGGAGTTATACGTAAAAAAGTTGTCTACATATTCTGATTTTCTTTAGTATTACCACTACCACGCCAGAGGACGAAAATATAGCGCTACGATGGGTAGGAAATTTAGTATGGTCAAGAACGACTCTTATTATTTTCGATAATGATCTGCTGATATTTCGGGGATGAAATATACATAAAACTTAATTTTTTTTCTGTTTCTAGTCGCCCAGATGCCACACTTATAAGTTGAACCTCACAAATTGTACATGGGGAAGGAGATCTGACCAACTAATCCGTATGGCTGCCAATTTAAAGAATAGTCAGTATTTAGCTGGTCTAATGTACCAAAACTTTTTTGTGTAAAAAAAAAACAATTTTTAATCTTATGAAGTATTTTTTTTACTCCGTGAAAATATGATTCGGAAATTACCCAGGCTAGAATATAGATCCGCAGAAACGTAGAGCTCAGTGGTAATTGTGTAGGGTATCATATGGTCGGCCCCGTCCAACTATACTGCTCCGCTCATGGTTTTTACTTATGTTCGCTTTTATATTTTTCTCTCCAGCCCATTAATATTTTATTGGTTTATTTGTCACCAAAACAGCCTCCTGGTGGCTGGGTGGCATCCAACGTTATGTCTACAAAAATATGGGAAACTATTAAGCGACACTACGGTCTTCTAAGCGTTTCGAGGGCAGTCTCCAACACAATGTATGCTATTTAAAAATGAGGCGTGCCATTTTCTTTAGTGGTTCAATGGCAATTTTTCATTTATTACTGTGAACTTGCACACACACACACAGAAACACTCTCGTGTCCATTTTACATCTATCGCTAATACTTGTAAAGCTTTGGCACGTTATACCCTAGGGACTCATATTAGCCGCCGCACACAATCATATTAATAACCAACCATGCCATGCCATGTTGTATTCAATTCGCCCAAAAACGAGTCATTTAAGTTCAACATCGAACGACAACAATACATCAACGTATTGTAAAAACGACGAAACACACAGAGTTACACACGCACACTCACATCACAACCACAAAAACGACGACATCATCTGCAAAAGTTTTCCTTCCTTCCGCCTTTGATAAAGTGAAAACAATGAAGAAGAATCAGCAGCAGCAGCAACTCCGCCAGTTATATTTATGGCTGGCAATTGTAGTTGTCGTCCTTATGGCATTATTAAAAACTTAATGGTTTTAGCCCATCATGGTTGTAGTAGTTGTAGCTGTTGTTGTTGCTATTGTTATTATTGCGACGTCGTTGTTATTATTATTTTTGTATGCCACAATATTTTTATGGTTGGTGGGTCGACCCACCATACCAAACCAGCAGTGGCTTGCATTTCCCACACCTCTCCTCCTTTTTTCTGATTCGAGTATAGTATGTCATAATGGTTTTGGCGGCTTTGCATGGCAATCCACTATGAGAGAGTGTAGAAGAGAGGGGGTGAGTTGCGGAGATCCTGAAATGATGGTTATATTAAGTAATTGATTACATCTCCTGGGACTTTTAAGAACTTTTCTTTAATGGCACGATTTCGAACACAGACATTTATAACTTTTCCGTTTTTTTTAGAGAAATAAAATGTTTACCAATACATGTTCCCAAATAATGTCTATGTATGTGTATAATCACTCTTGTGTGTGTATGTGTGAGTTTGATGTTTTAGTTTATTGACATGGAAAAATTATTATTGCCAATAAAACTAAGATGAGTTCTCTTTATGGCAGGAGGTGCGGTGGTTGGCGTCCGTCTTATTTAGAAAGATATTTGCGGTTTGGTGTGTGTGTGAACAATAAAAACCATAGATATCATGGAATAGAAGTCTCCGAAACGAAGTGTATTTAAAGAACTCGGGACGATTAAAAGTGATATTAAATTTGATAGGGAAATAATTTATTAAATGTCATATATTGGTATGGCAATGAGAAAATAACAAGCAATATAGAACGAGGTTAAATTTTTATTTTTAAAATTGAGGAATCTATGAAAATACCGTTTTCGGAAAGCATATTACATTTTGTCAGTTTTCAAGAAATGGGATATATAGAACTGCTTATTTGCAGCCATAAATAAAGTACATTGGACTTAATAGGACCGCCAAAATCAAATTGAAATGGGACAGAATTTTCTATTTCGTAGATTAAAAAGTAAACGTAAATAAATTTTTATTTATTATGAAGATTGAAGGTTGACATTATATGTAAAACTCTACATCATTTAAATGACCTCCACGCAAACTGTTGCAAGCATTGATTTTATGAGGTAACTTGAAACCGCTGTTTGACACTTATTGTCGATATCTCAGCATAACTTCAGAAATGTTAGTTTTTAAGTGTTCGAGAGTTGAATTTGTATCTGTATAAGCACGTAGCCGCTTAAAAAAGTATAATGGTGGCAAATTCCATGAACTCGCCCCGACGAGAAATTACAGTCAGGAAATGCAAGAGTCATTTCCTGGCCATATTCGCTCGATTTGTGTGGCATGGCACCTTCTTGTTAAAACCACATATTCTCCAACAACTACCTCTGAACTCTAACTTTCTACGGATCTAGTTTTCGAGTCTGGCCCATATTTCTTGTTATTTCCACTCTCTTGATCAATAAGGGGTTAATAGCTCATCTATCTTACCCTGTCATGTTTTCACGCAATGGACGACATATGATTCAACTTTTGTTTTGTTTTGATCCATTGGCCGATAATTAAAAAAAAAACATAATAAAAACAAAAAACATGATCCCCTTCCTGGTAATGTTTAGTTTGGAATTGTGACATCTAGAACTACTAGAAAAATAAACAAAAAAGTAAAGTTTCGATCCATTTCACCCCCTACCTATCATCCGATTTCAACCGGAAACTATAGTTATAGTCTTTGATCATAAACTGAACTAACAGAATAAATATCCAGCGAGAACTATATATATCGTTTATACCATAAGTCTTGACCTACTATATATTAACCGATCTTAATAAAAAAATGTTTATTTTTGGCCACATTTCCCCTTCTGAAACTGAAATGTGGATCTGGACCAATTTTTGCGGCATTACAAACTCTTGGAGCCCCACAAAGCTATCCTTACAACATAGTTGTATTTGGTATAAAAAGTTGGTTGTAGTATGACCATAACGCTCCGAATTGACGGTGACAATCGTTCCATCTTCATTTTCGAAGATGTATGATCTAATCACAACGCCGGACCAAAGAGCACACCAAACAGTGACTTCTTCTGGATGTAATGGTCTGCCTTCAATTACTTGAGGATTTTCAGAACCCCGAATACGACAATTTTGGCGTGCGCACATATCCACCCAGTGAGAAATGTGCTTCATCGCTGAAGAAAATTTTTTTCGCAAAATTGTCGTACTCCACCTGTTTTGTATATAACCTTTCCACGTATCTACGACATTGTGAATGGTCAGCTGGACTTAGGTGTAGATAAAAATGAAAAAAAACTCCCACTAATAAAATTTACATATGAAAATAAATAATGTGTAATTATAATACAGGGGATGTACCAAAAAGTGGAACTATAAAGACAATTTTCCAAGCGATTGTTGTAAACCTCATCGCACTAGAAATACTACATCTTACCAACTTTAGTAGGTAATAGTTCCAAAAATCTCCTAACCCTAAAATGTGGACCGATATTGATATACCAATGTAGGATGTCTTAATTTTTAAAAACCCCGCAATTTAAATACCAAAATCATATGAGACTATATCTTAAAGGGTATCGTTATTAGTTACCTCAGGTAGGAATATATAGACTAATATAGTTAATTTTCGAACCTGACCTTTTAGTTGTATATATCGATACCTTCTAACCGACAGAATTTATAATTATATGGGGGCTATGCCTAACTTGAACCGATAAACCTCATTTTCAAACATGACCTTTTAGTTTTGTATCTCGATACCGTCAGAGGGTATTATGATTACTATTCATGAACAGATATGGCAAAATCGTTCTATAATTCTATAATTTGTAGGATATTAAATGACAATATTGAATATTGTAGTATTCCACGATAGCATGGAGGATATTCTATGCTATGGTGGAATACTGTTATATTTGAACAACCCCAAAACGCGAAACAAACGGGTTAATTATTTTAATATAAAATATATATGATGTTCAAAATTATCAAGGTCCGCATATTTTGGGGTAGCAAATGAGAATAAAAAACAACGATTTCGGTTACTACTCCAGCTCAAACTATTTAAAATAACGACATTTTGGCGTTATATTTGGCGATATTTATTCAGTTTAGTTTGGAGATTTTTACTCAAAATACCGAAGTTTTGTGAGTACCTCTCCGGAATTGATCATTTTTACAGGAGAGATTTAGTACACAATAAGAACCCTATGCATCAAATTACATCAAATTTTCTACGCATTCGGTAGAAAAAAAGGGCTCAAACCCACAAAATACTTAAAATTATTCGATAAGTTACAAACGGAAAAACAAATGGAACCTACAATATTGGTATTTAGAGAATTTCAGAAACTAGTCCTTCAATTATGGCTTTCAATTTTGTATATAGGAGCTCAGAGTGTTGTAAAATCTCCTTGCAAAAATTTCCACTTCTCTCTTCGTTTTTATACCCTTCACCACACTGTGGTACCGGGTATTATGTCTTTGTGTATATGTTTGTAACAGGCAAAAGGAAACGAGATAGACACATGGTTCCTTTTGAGAATATGCATATGATCACTTTTTTAGGCGATTTATGCATGTCCGTCTGTCCATGTTAAATTGTAAACAAAGTACAGGTCGCATTTATGATCCGATTTGGAAGAAATTTGGCGTAGCTCACCTTTTTGGCCCAAGGACGAATCCTATTGAAATTGGGAAAAATCGATTCAGATTTAGATATAGCTCCCATATATATTTTCGTCCGATTTAAGGTAAATGGTGCACCAAAATCCCTATATATCTATGGATTTGCACGAAATTTGGCACAGCGTACTTAATTAAGCCTAGAACGATGTGTGCAAAGTTTCGAGAAAATCGGTTCAAATTTAGATATAGCTCCCATATATAGTTTCGTCCGATTTAAGTTAAATGGTGCACCAAAGTCCCCGTATATCATTCGATTTGCACGAAATTTGGCACAGAGTACTGAATTAGGTCCAGAATGATGTGTGCTAAGTTTCGTGAAAATCGGTTCAGATTTAGATATAGCTCCCATATATATTTTTGTCCGATTTTATGTAAATGGTGCACCAAAGTCCCTATATACCTTTCGATTTGCATGAAATTTGGCACAGCGTTCTGAGTTAAGTCTAGAATGAAGTGTGCTAAGTTTCGTGAAAATCGGTTCAGATTTAGATATAGCCCCCATATATAGTTTCGTCCGATTTAAGGTAAATGGTGCACCAAAGTCCCTACATATGAGCATGTGTAAGGATTGATGTTAGTCGGTTTACTTATAGATATATATATATATATATATATAAGTTCATTCAATTTCATGTCTACGTTCCTTCGAAAAGAATATACCCAAATGGTGAAGGGTATCATATAGTCGTCCCAGTCCGACTTTAGTACTTTCCTTACTGGTTTTTTAATGGATTCGATGAAATTATTATTTGAAACATTTTCCAACCTTATTCGAATCAAAAATATACAATAAATAAAAAAACAAAATATAAAATTAAAAACAAAACTTCTATATATTGTTCCATGACACAATTTAGCATTCATATAATAGAACCTCTTTTATTCGTTTTTTTACGAATTTAAAAAAATAATCCTTCAAATATGGCATGCAATTTTTTTATAGATATACAAAATCTCCTTCAAAAAAGTTTCCACTTTTGCCCATTTCAGGTCCCCTTAATGACAATTAAAAATTACAACCAATCTAACCTGGAAACAAAGTCCCTAAATCCATAAATTTCGAGAGAAGCTCAGCATAAAAATAATTTAGTATAAACGAAAACACAAGAAACATCATTTAAATTCAATTCTAATATTTCTACCAAATATACATCCACCTAACAATCATAAAAAAATCTACTTAAAAAGCACCATATTATTAGATTTTTCCAAAAAATAATTTTATGGAAATTTATATAACACATGTTTCCACAAAAAAAATCATATCTTTCCATCCTTCTAAGCTCATAAATATAGAGCACAAAAAAATATTTGTATTTTAATTAAAACAAAGTTAGTAATTTAGTTTCTATTTGTTATTCCCCGAAACAGAAAAAAATCTAATGCATATTTCCGGCAAATCATTTTAATTAGTTTTACCAACAATAACAGCAACAAAAAAACGCACAAAAACGAATAACATGCTTTCAAACCTTAATTACAAAAATTACCTAAGTCTTTAATTCCACACTTCAGTGCCTTCAAGCTCCGTGTGGAAATCTACTACCGCCTGCTTCGTTTCGTTTCGCATTTGCACAAAAGATAAATATTTTCTTAGGTAATATGAATATTTTTGGAAAAATTATTTAAGTTTTATTTGTCTAACTAACATTTACATTAACTTCAAATAACAAAAAACACACACATAAACACACCGAGAAAGTGACAGAGAGATACAGATACACATACACGCACGTGCGTGTGTTTGTGCATTTTCTTCTGTTTACACACAAATAAATAAATGAATGGCTGTTGTGAAAGCAACAAATTATATTTTTTTGCCCAAGATCAAAGGAAAAATATTTTTCCTTTAGCTTTAATTGACTATGTATGGCAGCGTTTGTGTGTATGTGTGTGTGAGTGCAGGGGGAATTACATATCCCCAGGCGGAATTTCAAATATGCCTGTGTGTTATGATGGATTTATATAAAAAAACCAATTAAAATATGAAAATCTAAAGAATAAAATTAAACTTTGAATTATTGGTTTGGAATATTATCATCATCAGCATTTGACTAAGGTAAATCAAAGAGAAATGGAAAATGAAATCATATCAAATGATGTGGAATGAATGAAAAAGAGAAAAATAAGAATTTGTATTAAAGTAGAAATGTCATTGAAGATTTTTGTTGAGGCAAATTATATTGGGAAATATTTTAAAATTAAACGTACATTACTTTAAATAACTATAAAATAGACTCGCATTCGAATAGCACGTAAAATATATGTATAAAAATAATATAAATTAGTTTGTTTATTAAATATTAAACAAAAAATAATGTTATCTTTTTGTAATGCTTAGCAATATTTTGCTCTTGAAGAAAAATTCTGGCAAGAATATCATTAACAAAAGACTAAGGGAACAAAAATCCAAAACTATAGACTTCCATGCCTTACACTTTAATTTAAGAGAGGCCGAACATGTTATACCCTCCATCACTGGAACATAATTTAATGAACTTTATATGGAGACAATGTCATAATCTTATAAAACCAGTAAGGAGAGTAGTAAAGTCAGACTGGGCCGACTATATGATACCCTTCACCACTATATGTATATATGTGTCCTAACAATTTAATGTCATGTCAACCTATGCTACATTAAATTTCAATCAGATTTAAGGAAATCGATTTATAGCAAACATGATACACGCGATTCAGTATGCCGCACTGTTAAAAATATAATCTCAATCAGACACCCATTCGAAATATATATGGTACGTTGTGCAAAATTTCGTGTCGATCAGACAAACATTCTAGAATCAATTTAATACGCTATGCCAAATATGGTGGATATCGAAAGATATATAGGGATTTTGGTGCAACATTTACATTAAATCGGACGAAAATATATGTGAGCTATATTAAAATCTGAACCGAATGTCATCATCATTCATAATTCTAGAACTAATTTAGTACGCCATACCAAATTTCGTGAAAATCGAAAGATATATAGGGGCTTTGGTACTCCATTTACATTAAATTGGACGAAAATATATATGGGAGCTATATCTAAATCTGAACCCATTTTCTCTTAATTTTACACACATCATTCTAGACTTAATTCAGTACTCTATGCCAAATTTCGTGGAAATCGAGATATATATAGGGACGTTGGTGCACCATTTACATAAAATCAGACGAAACTATATATGGGAGCTATATCTAAATCTGGGCCGATTTTCATGAAAATTGGCAGACATCATTCTAGTCTCAATTCAGTAAGCTGTGCCAAATTTCATGCAAATCGAAAGATATAGAGGGACTTTGGTGCCCCATTTACCTTAAATCGGACGAATCTATATATGGGAGCTATATCTAAATCTGAACCGACTTTCTCGAAACTTGACACACATCATTCTGGACCTAATTCAGTACTCTGTGACAAATTTCATGCAAATCGAAAGATATAGAGGGACTTTGGTGCACCATTTACATGAAATCGGACGAAAAAATAAATGGGAGCTATATCTAAATCTGGGTCGATTTTCAGGAAACTTAACACACATCATTCTAGACTTAATTCAGTACTCTATGCCAAATTTCGTGGAAATCGAGATATATATAGGGACGTTGGTGCACCATTTACAAAAAATCTGGCAAAATTATATATGGGAGCTATATCTAAATCTAACCCGATTTTCTCTAAACTTTGCACACATCATTCTAGACTTAATTCAGTACTCTATGCCAAATTTCGTACAAATCGAGAGATATATAGGGACGTTGGTGCACCATTTACATAAAATCGGACAAAAATATGTATGGGAGCTATATCTAAATCTGAACCGATTTTCACGAAACATGACACACATCACTCTGAACCTAATTCAGTACTCTATGCCAAATTACGTGCAAAACGAGAGATATACTGGAACTTTGGTGCACCATTTACATAAAATCGGACAAGACTATATATGGCAGCTATATCTAAATCTGAACCGATTTTCACGAAACTAAGCACACATTGTTCTGGAACTAATTCAGTAGTCTGTGTTAAATTTCGTGCAAATCGAATGATATATAGGGACTTTGGTGCCTATATCGGACGAAAATATATATGGGAGCTATATCTAAATCTAAACCGATTTTCACCAATTTCAATAGTGTTCGTTCTTGGGCCAAATAAATGACTTGTGTCAAATTTCATCTAAATCTGCTACAAGCATATACACAAAGACAATACCCTGTACCACAGTGTGGTGGAGGGTATAAAAAAAGGGTTATATGGGGACTACCCCTAAAAGGGAGCGAATATTAATAATTTTTGGGAGGGAGGTTTGTTACCACATACGACTACAAAAAACCAAATTACAAAGAATTTGGTTGAAAAACGCGTTCAAGAACCCCAAAATACCGAAAATTGGGGGGTACCCTTATATGGGGGCTACCCGAAAAAATTGGCCAATATTTAAAATTTATAGTGGAGAGATTTTTGATACCTAATAAGAACTCGACGTACTAAATTACAGTCAATTCGGTCGAAAAATACGATCAGAACCCCCAAAATACCAAACACCTGGGGGTACCGTTATATGGGGACTACCAGAAAAACTGGACCTATATTTATAATTTTTAGTGGAGTAATTTGGTACCCAATAATACAATTTAGCGAATTCAGTCAAATAACGCGCTCAAGAACCTTAAAATACCGAAAATTGGGGGGTACCCTTATATGGGAGCTATGCCGGATAGACGGACGGACATGCGTAAATCGACTCAGAAAGTGATTCTATGCATATTCTCAAAAGGAACCATGGGTCTATCTCGATTATTTTTGCCTGTTACAAACATATGCAAAACGACATAATAACCTGTACCACAGTGTGGTGAAGGGTATAACTAGATATAATATTACAGACACTTATGGTAAAAACTAGGCTAGAAACCTAAACATAACAAAAATAAGAGGGTATTCTGTTGAAAAATGCGGCTACAATGCTTCAAAATATCGACTATTGGTCCTCACTTTTATATGAGGGCTAAGTCCAAACATAAATAGTTTTGATATTTTTTCTACCTCCGAAACCTTGAAATGTCTCATTTCAGCCCTTTGGATCTGAAAATGCGACTAAAGTCTTCAAAATAACGAAAATAGGAGCTATAATTTATGGGGTCTCTGACGAATTTTTCAAGGTGTTGATATTGAAATGATCGAAATTTTCAATATTTATAAATCCAACATCACCCTAAGGTAAAGTGGATATTAAATTTGTCACTCCCTTGGCAACACCTTGAAAAATTCGTCGGAGATCCCATAAATTATAGCTCCTATTTTCATTATTTTGAATACTTAGTCGCATTTTCAGGGTAGGTACCAGAACGAGTAGAACAATGAGTCCCTTCTTTATACTTGATTTATTCTTGGCGCAGATTAAAGGTTGTGCAAAATTTGTTTCAAATCGGACATTCCATTCGCCTGGTATTGGATACAAAAATATTAAACATTTTGAACCTTTGTGGGGGAGGTACCAGAAGAAGTGGACCGATGAGTCCCATTTTCAAACTTGATCCAGGCTTGGTTAATAAAATGGGTTGTTCAAAATTGTTTTAAAATCGGCCTGATATTGGATTTATAAGTATTGAAAATTTTTACAATTTGTGGGGGAGGCACCAGAAGGAGTGGTTAAATGGGTTCCATCTTCAAAATTTATCTAGGCTTGGTAAAGGTAATAGCTTGTGCAAAGTTTGGTTCAAATCGCACATTCCATTAGGCTAATATTGCATTTATAAATATTGAAAAAGTTAACCCTTTGTGGGGAAGGTACCAGAAATTGTAATAGTGCATAAGGGTTCGGCTTCTCTTGTTCGTGTTTCGAATTTCTCCGAAGATTTCAGTAAACTAAATTGAGGTTTGACCTCCGATCTCAATCAAATGAAACGGTCGCACATGACCATTATTTGTTCGTTTGTCTGTCTGTCCATATTAAATTGTATACAAAGAACAGCTCGCATTTATGATCCGAGTTGATTGAAATTTGGCACTCATACATGGATGAGCCCTATTGAAAAAATCGGTATTTGACCGATTTATACAAAATTGACCTATATGAAATTTTGTATAAATCGCTTCAGATTTAAAAATAGCTCCTATATGTATCGTCTGATTTATTTACCTTAAATCAAACGAAAATATATATGGAAGCTATATTTAAATCTGAAGCGATTTATATAAACTTTCAAAATATGTTCAAACGTTCAACATTGAGACCAAATTTCGCATATCGTACTGAATTAGAAAAATTTCCTGGAAAATGGTGCAGATTAAGTTATAATTCCCATATCTTCGTCTTCGTCCGATTTTATGTATTGCACTAAAGTCCCTATATTTTTTCGATGTTTGATAAGTTTCGTTGAAATCGGTCCAGATTTAGATGTAGCTACCATATATAATTTCCTCTGATTTTCTGTAAATGGTTCTGTCCGATTCAGACGAAATTTGAATACCATACTGTAATGAGTCGAATATGACGTGTATTAAAGTTTTATTGAAATCGGTTTAGATGTTGATTTAGCTCCCATATATCCGTCCGATTTTATCTAAATGACATTATTCACATTTCTTGATACAGAAAAATATTCGTATTCGAAATGTCATAAATCCTCTAAGAAATTTATATTTTCTGCTTTTGATTTGATTTTGGGTTATTTGGACTAGGGTTAAGCACATTTACATAATAGTATTCATTGAGCCACTGTACCGGCTTGGGTACAGACTAAAAATCATAAAAAAAAACTTTTTTATAAAATTTTATATTTTTGAGTTCTATATGTTCTCCTCATACATACTATATGAGCAGAATGGATAAGTTTTAATTTTAAAGGCAGCTGGCCTTTAATGGGTTAATGTACCCTACAAAAAGGATATTGCGATCATCTCTTGAATATAACCAAAGTGGTGAATACCGGGGATGTTTGGTATTGAAAATGGGATATATCGGTCCACGTTTTGGTATAGGCCCCACCTAACGCTGGCGCTCTTTTTCGAATTCGTATTTTGAAATATCATTGGGAAGCAAATATTTCTACTAAAAATGTTTTATTGATCCCCTCTTTCAATAGGGCACACTTTTCACGTTTTTTAACTGCATTGGCTATAATTCTGTATTTTGAATTATCATTGAGTAGCAAATTTTTCTACCAAAAATATCAATATCGGGCCACTTTTAGGGATAGCCCTCCCATATATTATTCTCACGTTTTCATGTTCAGCCCAGCCAAACATAGGGACTTTATTTTAAAGAACGAGAGAATAATCCCCATCGTCAAATTTTTACAGGCGCGATAATAATATTAGGTTGCGCAAAGTTTGGTTTCTCTCTTCGAGAGTTATCGAGATCTCCAAGCTGTCAGAAAGGATATCCATAAATTGATTCCAAATTGTCTGAATCGGATTTGGTCCAAGCAAACATGGGGTTTAAAACCGATATATACCGTTATTAGAATTAAGACAAGGGTAGAAAGACTTATGTGGTCAATATCGTTCCATATTTTAGTATAGTCCCTCCTCATGTTAAAATTTGTAATGTCCCGCCCAATAAGAAAAAAAGTTTTAAGTTTTATGCTAATCCACTTTGAAACCCAATATTTCAACTATCCAAAAATGTACGTGTGCCTTATTCATCCTCCCACGGTTGTCATTGGCAATCAAGGTTATTATGGTCACATAGTCATTACCTTGGGTTGGTAGTTCTAGTACACAAGGACAAAATATTCAGCTAACCTTATTTGTCCAGTGTAATTATAATTATTACGAAAGAAAGTT
This sequence comes from Musca vetustissima, assembly GCF_032173495.1. Classification (NCBI taxonomy): domain Eukaryota; kingdom Metazoa; phylum Arthropoda; class Insecta; order Diptera; family Muscidae; genus Musca; species Musca vetustissima. The sequence goes on from NW_026874309.1 coordinate 108,994, forward strand.
TTGTATTTTCATTTTTACGCTATTGATGCTGAACAGAAGAGGACGCTTGTTAATGAGATTACAATGAGCGTTAGCAACAACCACAACGACGAGATATGACAATGAAAAAATCATGTACCTAACCTTTCACCTGGTCACCCTCACGTTTCCTAAGCATGGGAAACCAAATTATCATAGTTCTAATACGACTTTATTGATGTTGGTAGAGTATATAAATTACATAATGGCAAAAATAATAAAACAATAAAAAAAGTTCTACAATTATAAAAGTTTCAGTATTGTTGGCGGTTTATTTGGGATACCATTTGTATTTTGTTTTTGCAAAATAGTCAGGCTGAATCCCAGTTTGTTGTTTTTATAAAAAAACAACTATTTATTAGTGGGGAATGTATGGCATTGTTTGCCGAGGGGTAAGGCAGGGAAGACTATAGTTTCGGATCACGCCACTGATCCTCATCAGTTCCCTTAGTTTTTTGTTGGGATATTCTCCCCAGAAGCTATTGCTTCTATACAAAAAACCTTTCATACCCAAATGTCTCTTGTAACAAAGCGAAGTACTTAGCTGACCAACGACATAAACTGCATGAGAATTTCGCTGGAGCCTCACTTCGAGGTTAACAAGGCATTTACAAACAATACCACACCTTTCCCACTGTTGTGTGTTGTCACATCGCGACAAATGCACACAACGACATTGTTGGTGTTGCTAGTGTACAGCAACAAACCAAACAGTTTAACCGTGCCTGCGTCTACAACTTCAGTATTGTTGGCGGTTTATTTGGGATACCATTTGTATTTTGTTTTTGCAAAATAGTCAGGCTGAATCCCAGTTTGTTGTTTTTATAAAAAAACAACTATTTATTAGTGGGGAATGTATGGCATTGTTTGCCGAGGGGTAAGGCAGGGAAGACTATAGTTTCGGATCACGCCACTGATCCTCATCAGTTCCCTTAGTTTTTTTTTTTTTTTTTTTTTTTGTGGGATATTCTCCCCAGAAGCTATTGCTTCTATACAAGAAACCTTTCATACCCAAATGTCTCTTGTAACAAAGCGAAGTACTTAGCTGATCAACGACATAAACTGCATGAGAATTTCGCTGGAGCCTCACTTCGAGGTTAACAAGGCATTTACAAAAGTTTTTAAAACAAATTATGTTTTGTGACAGTGGAACGCAAAGGTGAGGAAAACAAGTAAAAACGTAGTTAGGCCGGTCTTAATTTTGTATACCCTCACCATGAGGTCAAAATATACAAAATTGATAATGACCCTCATTTGGGATTTGCATCGTAAATTTCTGTCCGGAGAAAACGAAATGCAAATACTGAGGCTGTGAAATTGGGTTGTGGCCTTGATCCCCTATGTATGAGGCTGGGTAAGTAGTTGTTGCTAAAATAATGCCACCTTGGTTGTAAAATGGCGCTATGACCATAAAAATACATTTAAAGCTGATGGAAGCTATAATGCTGCTTATATGGAAACTATATCGAATGTTCGACCGATATTTATATATACTTTTGAGTTTTGGAAGGAATAATTGCCAGCCTCTTAGAGTTCAAAATATCAATGTTATAATTCCAATATTTTCTCTTCAAATACTTCCCACTGTATCACTTAAAGCACAATCATAGACATTTATTAAAGAAGTTCGCCATTCAAAGGGAATGGGCTTTAACTACCACTTACTACGTGGGAGCTGTGGTGCTGTTTGATTTCATGGCATATATATTATATCCCACGCTCAAATACACACACACACACATTCCCGTAGCTAGGTAACATAATTAATGATAAATATCTATTCCAAAACTCCCACACTCAAATTCTTCATACCTCCCCCTCCCTTTCCATCAAAATCGAAAAAGAATTTGAAATACCCACTTGCAGCTTATATAATGTTAATCAAAGTCAAGCAAGAAAAAAAAATACACAACAAAACCGAAGAGATATATCTAAAGTTGTCAGGACAACGACATCATTAACGTTGCCAACCAACCAACCAGCCAGTCAGCCTGCCACTGCCATCTCCTTCATCACTATAGCCACCATCAACATCCTCATGTCCATAGATTATGAGGTAAAGTATCAAAGTACCGAATTACTCGTGCTTAAATATTAATTGCTACCTTTTTGAAAATGCCGACAACCAACGAAAAAGACAAAGACAATCGACAGATAGATAGACATACAGACAGACATCTGGTGAGTACCTACCGATGTCTATCAACCACATAAAAAGAAATTACAAAACAACAATAACAACAACATCAGTAGCATCAGAACAGATCAAATTACCCAGAAAGGAAACACATCATTTATTGACAAAAATTAATGAGGGGTAAATATTTGGCTGGCTGGGTGTGTGTGTGTGTGCTTTTTTATGTTCGCAGAAAATTCACCAATGATGCATTAAGAATCGTGCAAAAAATACAAAATCAAAGAGAGTAGGGATTTTCGAAATTTTTGATTTAAACCATTTTTGTTTAAAAAAAATTACAATCAAATAATTATTTGCAAATCCCCTATTTTGAAAATAGATAGAAAATTTTTCATATAATCCGAAATGTTCATTAACTATGCTTCATTACTATTATTATTATTATTTGCTACGAATGTGGGATGTTTCTTGGATATATCAGAACAGAACTTTGCTGATATTCTGTATTTAGAAACCTTAGCTTTTTATGACAAATGAATATTGGTAAGATTTGTTGTATTGTAAATCTTGTGAAATCTGCATTGATGTAAAATTACTTCGAAACTTCAGTATTATAATGTATCAAAATAATTTCAGGATAATATTCTCTACTCGATTTAGTAGATAGATTTGTAGATAGACTTGGTAAATTAAGAAGGGGCAATCCGTCTTATCAATACCTTAAAACTATACTGGGGACACATGTGTTGTGAAGGTAATATAGGGAGCAGGCTCTGTGATTAACTCGATGAAACACATCAGAAGAATAAGATCAGAAATAAAAAACTTCATATCATTTCAATTTACTGGCAAAAACTCAAACACAATTCAATTTCCAAGATAAAAAACAAACAATTTAAAACCAGTAAGGAAAGTTCATAAGTCGGACGGAGACGACTATATATGATGCCCTTCACTACTTTGGGTAAATACAAGAGAAACTCTTTCAAAAAGAAGATCGAACAAATAAGATTTATGGTCGTTGGAAAGGTGACATTTCGCAGTAAAAAAAATATTTTGCTGAGTCACAGGGTGTTAAAAATGGAAGTGAACAAATAGAAAATTCGGTACATTTTAAAGTTCTTCTTTGACAAGGGCGAAAATACAAGCCAAGCGGCTAATTTTGTCGCGTAGATTCCGTTCAAGAAATTTTGATGTTAAAGATGCACATCGCACAGGTAGGCCGATCGTCGAAAATGTCGATAAAATCGGAGAAATGATCGAGGAATGCCTTTAAAATGGCAACAAATCATACGACAAAACGGTGTATATTTGGTCCAAATCGAACATTTCGAAGCATGTGAAATAAAGACCCATAGTTCATATAAAAATAATGGAATTCTTTTTCCCCAAACTAATATATATATATATATATAGGAGCTATATCTACATCTGAACCGATTAAAACAAAAACTTACCATATGTCATTCGATGCTCGAAACAATACGCTGTGCAAAATTTCTTTTCACTCGTACAAGCTTTTAAGTGTTTGGTGTACCATTTACATCAAATCGGACGAAAATATATATGAGAGCTATATCTAAATCCGAACCGATTTTCATTAACAGGTTTCGTCCTTGGGCTAAATAAATGATCTATACCAAATTTCATCTAAATTGGATCATAAATGAGATCTGTACTTTGTTTGCAATTTAACATCACCAAACGGACGGTGATATATAATCGACTCGGAAAGTGAACCATGGGTCTATCTCGTTTCCTTTTGCCTGTTACAAGCATATGGACAAATATATAATACTCTGTACCACAGTGTGGTGAAGGTATAAAAACGTCAGCACTTTACAATATTTTGACATTCCATAGAAACATTAATTATGCAAGGCTATCATTGCAAACCGCAACTCGAATTGCTTGATTACATCTGATGTATTTTATCCAACGAGAGAAATTATGAACTCTTTCAAAATTTAATAATCTTTCTCTTAAGACATACACAATTTGAGGACATACACAATTTGATATTTGAACGAAATCTACTTCAGACTATTCGGAGTCTACTTAGGAATGTTATATCGATGTTATGTTTATCAATTTTGAACGAAATTGGCTGCTCTGCCCGAGAATTTACGTGCCTACCAGCTAGCCAGGAAAATATTTGCCGTGTCTACATACCCTTAGTAACATTAAGTGAAGCCCACACCCCCATTCTCGGTTTCAAAAAATTGAATTTTGGTTTTCTCTTCATTTCGAATTTAAGAATGTGCCTTCAAGTGAAAACTCTTGAACATATAGGCAATTTATTGTGTCAGCATCAAGCAACGACAAGAGTACTTCTCAAACTTGACGGACACGATAATTTTAAAAAAATATTTACCCAAACGGTTCAAAATTTGAACATCAAATTTTATCTTATGAATGTAACTTGAGATGATCGTTCCCATTTTTCAGCTTGATTTTTGGTCAAAAATTGGCGATTTTATGAGCAGATAAGTTGTATTTTTAATTGCATATTATTTAGTAGTATTTTAATTGCATTAGAATTTTAACATTCGGATGTTCCAGTGATCGGCAATCATGCCCGCCGTCGAGGAAGGACTTTTCTTTAATTGCAGAAAACAACAACAACATTTCGTCAATTTATTTTCTTCTTCTTTAAATCTTCAAATATATGTATACAAAGTTTTTAACACAACGTCTTTGCATTTTCCATTCGGTTGAAACTCGTTTAAATTTGAAATCAAGATCTGGTGGGGGTCTCTTTAATCAAATCGGCCTTGATTTTATATGATTATTTTTGGATAGAAAATTTCACAACCAAAAATTAGTAATGAGGGTCCAAGTTTCGGCGTAGCGCCATATTCTGTATTATTGCAGATTTTAGGCACCTTTTTCAACCTAATAGGCCAAAAATATTCAACATTTGCCATTCGAAGTGATTATATTAGCATTACGATATGACTTTAATATGACATTCCAATGTCTGCGGTTTGATATTTCGCTTTCTCTTGGCATGCGGTGTTGTGCCATGGAAGATCATATTCGCATTTCCAGCCTATATCTAATCTGATGACTTTGAAAAAAAAAAATCTTTAACAATTGTAACTATTACCGTCGATAAAAGATCTTCTTTTACACACTTACACACATTGTTTAAAAATTTACATTAGAATTGGAAAATATATTCCTTTTAAACCAAAAAACTTCAGGCTTGTGGATTCGATAGTCTTTGAAAAAATATGCCTTATAACAATAACGTCAGTTGCGAAAATATCATAAAGCACATGTATACCTCTGAAACCAGTGAGCGGAGCAGTATTGTCGGACGGGCCGACCATGCGATACCCTACACAACTACCACAGAACTCTATCTTTTTGCGGATTTTTATTCCGAGCCTGGGTAATATTTCGTTATAGTTGCACCCTCTTTCCCGATTAGAGGTCAACATCACCTGCTATTTACACTGAACTATTTTCCGAATATTACCAATATTCAGTACAGCACTTCTAATTATAGTCCATATTCCATTCACTGTGGGTTGTGTTGTGATGTTCGGCGTATAATTGTAGCCTATAGATCGAACCGAAAGAAAACCAGTAAGGAAAGTAGTAAATCGGACGGGGCCGACTATATGATACCCTTCACCACTTTGTGTATATTTAACAGATGAATCTTAACAAATGTCGCATTTTTAAAGGACCAGTAAAATGAAATTGGATCCATAAACATGTCATTCTGCAACCTATACTAAAGTTTTCATTTGGTCAGATATAGAAGCTATATCTAATTCTGAACCGATTTCATGAAACTTAACACACATCATTCTAGACCTAATTCATTACGCTACGCTAAATTTGGTGCAAACCGAAAGATAATAGGGGCTTTGGTACACCATTTACCTTAAATCGGACGAAAATGTATATGGGAGTCAACTCAGAAAGTGATTCTGTGCATATTTTCAAAAGGAACCATGTGCCTATTTGCCTAAAGGAATAATACCCTGTCCAACAGTGTGGCGAAGGGTACAAAAAATTTTGGGAGGGAGGTTTGTTGCCATAGACGACTACAAAAAACCAAATTACAAAAATGAATTTGGTTCAAGACCCCAAAAATACCGAAAATTGGGGGGTACCCTTATATGGGGGCTACCCGAAAAAATTGACCTATATTTATAATTTATAGTGGGGAGATTTGCTACCTAATAAGAACTCGACGTACTAAATTACAATCTATTCGGACGAAAAGTACGATCAGAACCCCCAAAATACCAAAAATTGGCGGTACCGTTATATGGGGACTACCAGAAAACTGGATCTATATTTATAATTTTTAGTGGAGTAATTTGGTACCCAATAAGAACCCAATTTACAAAATTTCAGAGAATTCAGTTATAAAACGAGCCCAAGAACCCGAAAATACCGAAAATTGGGGGTACCCTTATATGGGGGCTATCAGAAAAAAATGGACCTTTATTTATAATTTTTAGTAGGGAGATTTGCTACCCAATAAGAACTCAAAGTACCAAATTTCAGCGAATTCGGTCGAAAAATGCGATCAAACCCCCCAAAATACCGAAAATTGGGGGTACCCTTATATGGGGGCTATCCGAAAAAATGGACCTTTATTTATAATTTTTGGTAGGGAGATTTGCTACCCTATAAGAACTCAAAGTACCAAATTTCAGCGAATTCAGTTAAAAAACGCGCTCAAGAACCACAAAATACCGAAAATTTGGGGGTACCCTTATATGGGAGCTATGCCTAAACGTGGACCGATTTTCTCCAATTTCAATAGGGTTCGTCCTTGGGCCAATTAAGTGACCTGTGTCAAATTTCATCCAAATCGGATCATAAATGCGACCTGTACTTTGTTAACAAAAATACATGGACGGACGGACGGACGGACAGACGGACATGCATAACGACTCAGAAAGTGATTCTATGCATATTCTCAAAAGTAACCATGGGTCTATCTCGATTATTTTTGCATGTTACAAACATATGCACAAAGACATAATACCACTTCCACTTCATCCCAAAATTATTATCTGATCATCACCGAAAATTACAGGCGTTGTCCTTGACCATAACTGGAACCTCATGGAATATTTCAAAGTGATCCGCGCTATATTTCCGTCCTCTAGTGTGGTAATGGTTTATTAAATAATATCTGAATACGTAAATACCTGTAAATATTTACGTATAACTTTCACATCCGAGTACATACGACAATATAATTGGTATCAATTTAAAGGTCAACCCCTCCTCTTGGATATATTAACAACTTCTCTGTTCTATGTCCTTCAGGAGTAAATCTATACGCTGTAGAATACAAATTTTGTAATTTTTCACACAAAAGTCGGGGTCTATTTGACCCGCTAAATATTGACCGATCTTTATCAAAACCGACATGCTTATTCTTTGCTCCAATCCCATCCTCCATGTAAAAATTCGAGAGGTTTGGGCCATAATTGCGGCCTCTGGAGCGACCAGAAAAACCGTATTTGGTCAATTTCATCCCCTAAATATTAACCGATCTTTACCAAAAACAATAGGGGTCTTCATTGGGGGTCTTCCTACATGCGTGAAGATTGGTCAATAACTGTGGCCTGTATCGTGTTTACAAATAATAATGGACAGACGGACGGACGGACGGACGGACATGTCTAGATCGACTCAGCTAGTCGAGATATGATGATGATCGGTATACTTAAATGTGGTTCTAGGACCAATATTTCGCGGCGTTACAAACTCTTGGGGCTGCACAAACCTATAATACCCTGACAACATAGTTATGTAGGGTATAAATACTGGTGCTATTTAAGGTTTATACAAGCCATTAAAGGTTTATCCTAGCTTATAGCACTGATAGTCAATAAAAAATGATCTTCAGAATTTAACATATTTGATAGATCTTGAAAATATTCCTTAAAATTGGTATGGTTCCGATAGTCTTCGGAAAAAATATTTAGAATACCAATGCATAGTTTTCTGATAGTCTCTAAAAAATCCAGGATTGTGATCAGGATAGAACTTTTCCAATATAATAGCCAATACTTGGCCTTTCATTTTCCTCAATGTTTAGATTTATAGCTAATCCATTACAGTAAAACTTGCACCAGTGTCATCTAGATACACACTTGTCCAGAATTCTCTGCTCAGAATACTTATATTGAAATCCTATAAAATCAAGGTAGGGGATATGAAATCACTAAGGTGGCTATCATTTTTCAGAAAATCCAAAATTCGTGTTTAAAACTTCGATATTTTTTCAAAAATCACAAAGAAATTTAAAATACTAATCCGAAATTTTTACAGTTGCCTTTAAAATATCTACAACCAATATTTAAGAAAAATTCATAATTACATTTCTGATTGTTTTTTTAAGGATTCCAGAAAGATTGACCTCCATATTAAATATTATATTTCCGTTGGCCTTCAGTGTTTGTTTCCACAAACAATTTCTATAAAATATTAAAAATATACCATTAAATTATTATTTTATATTTTATTCAAAACCATCGAAGTGTGTTAAATAAATAAAATTTGCTAAAATTTAATTGTTGCAATTCTTCAATGGCCTCTACGTTCAAATTTCTTTATGGTTAGTTTTTTGTTTTGTTTGAATTGGTTTTTTCAAATTATTTTTTAATTGAATCCTAAGAATCTTAAGCTTACCTTAACACACAATGGTTCGGCTTTTTTTCCTAAAGAAAATAAATGTTTGTTATTGTTTTTATTAGAAGAAGAAAAAAAACTATATGCATCCAATTTGTTGCCGTAAGACCCAAAGAAATCTCTTGAAAATCCTTTGGTAATTGCTAAGCTACTCATATATCCTTGTTGAGAAGCAGTTTCAGGTTGTGCTGCTTTTTAACAATTATGTTTACATGTGTATGTGTGTGTGTGTTTTTGTTTGTAAGTGTACGGTTGTTGATTCCTTGAAAATAGTTTTGTAATTAAATGTTTAGATGAAACCATGAAATCTTCAAAAACAACAGCAACAAAAAACAACAACAACTACTATTTTTCCATGAAATGCGAGACTGAATTTTTTTATTGGTATTTTATTTATTTGTTATTGTTTTTGTTGTTTGTTGCTATGCATAAAATTTTGTTTGGAATTATTTTTTGGATTTTTTTTTGATCGAACATAACAACAACAAACATCCACACATACAAAAAAAATGCACAAAAATAATACAATAATACTACAATATAATAAATACATACAAATAGCCAAACGCACACAATCAGACATAGCGCATAGACATCCACAGACACACACATTCATTCACAAAAATGACAGAAAGAGAACCAATCAAAAATCCAATTAAAATTGAGGAAAATTCGATTTGTATGTAAAATATTCAAATGCCAATGGGGTTTGAGGTGTATTTTTTGTTGCTGATGTTGTTGTTATTTTATTTGGGAAAGGTTATGGTGATGACGACAGAAATGATTATAATCCATGATATATATCTCCCGGAAAATATACTATAGCATTGAAATAAAATATAGGTTTGTGTGTGGGTGTGTGAGTGCGAGTCTAGTAATGTACGGGTGTGTATGTATGAGTTAGCGTGAAAGTTTGGTTTTTGTTTTATTTATTTATAAATGTTGGCAAAAAAATACTTCGGAGGAAAGGACACAAAAAATAAATCATCCTACAAAAATAAGACAAATATATGTGAACTGAGACACATACACACACAGGACAATGACTGAAGTGCAGACCAAATATAAAAAAAATAAATTTGATGAATTTTTTATACAGTAGAACCTATTGAAAATATTTTTGAGTATCTAAAACAGGCGTGGAGTTTTCAAAAACATGTTTTTCTAATATCTATACAAGGCGTGATCGTCACATATCGACTAGCTGAATCGATCTAGACATGTGTGTCCGTCCGTCTGTCTGTTTGTCCATTATAATTTGTAAACACGATACAGGCCACAGTTATGGACCAATCTTCACGAAATTTTGCACGAAGGATGGGTTCTGGCAATGAAGACCCCTATTGTTTTTGGTAAAGATCGGTTAATATTTAGGAGATGAAATGGACCAAAAACTATATTTTTGTCTAATTTTCTGGAGAAGGCGACCACATGGAGAAGGCGATCGGGCCAAAAAATTAGCATGACTGTATTGACCCAGATCTTTCAATATTTAGCGGGTCAAATGGACCCTAACTTTAGTGTGAAAAATTACAAAATTTGTATTCTATAGCGTAAATATTTACTCCTCAAGGACATAGACACGGGAAGTTGATAATAATTTTATATAGTATAATTTTCGGTGATGATGAGATATTAATTGTGAAATGAAGTGAACCGAAAACTTAATTATACCCTTTACCACACTGTGGTTCAAGTTATTATGTCTTTGTGCATAACAGGCAAAAGGAATCCAGATAGACCCACGGTTCCTTTTGAGAATATGCATAGAATCATTTTCTGAGTCGATTTATGTCCGTCTGCCCGTCGTCCGTCCTCCATGTACTTTTGTGAACAAAGTACATGTCGCATTTATAATCCGATTTGAATGAAATTTGGCATTGATATATACCAAGTTTGGTTGACATCGGTTCAAATTTAGATATAGCTTCCATATATAGTTTCGTCAGATTTTAGGTAAATGGTGCACCAAACTCCCAATATTTGGCCGATTGATACATTTTGTCCAAAGTATTGAACTAGGTCTAGATTAATGTGTGCCAAGTTTGGTTCATCGGTTCAGATATATCTAAATCTGAACCGATGTCAACCAGCTCGCATATATAGTTTCGTCCGATTTTAGGTAAATTGTGCACCAAACTCACAAATATTTGTCCGATTGAGACAAGATTTTGCACAGCGTTCTGAATTCAGTCCAGTCTCATGTCTGCGAAGTTTTGTTGAAATCGGTTCAGATTCAGATATAGCTCCCATATATACATTCGTCCGATTTTCTGTAAATGGTCCACCAAACTCCCAAAAATTTGTACGATTGAGACAAAATTTTGCACAGCGTACTGAGTAAGGTCCAGCATCAAGAACATGAAGTTTTGTTAAAATCGGTATAGATTTGCATAGCTCAACATACATTATTTTGCTCGATTTCATACAAATGGTACACAAAAGAATCCGATTGACATACAATTTTTCATAGATTTCCGAATGGTATGTGTATGGGGTTTTTAATTGGTTCAAAAATCTATGTAGATCACATATTCAGTTCGCCCCTTTCCATTTCAATGTTCCCTTAAAGATTATATGTCTGTTCTATTTACAGGAAATTGTATATATTAGCATTTCTTGTATGTATCCAAAGTGTCGAGAGGTATCATATTGTCGGCACCGTCCGACTTTTGAACTTTCCTTACAGGTTTAACAATAGTTTTATAGTATCTATACTAGGCATAGATTTGTGTACTCAAGTTCCACTGTATATTTTTTGTGGACAACTTTTTATCAACATGGCTAGCTATAGGGGAGGAGTGTACCTCCCGCTATCTGGCCAACGAATAATAAAACACAACAACATTACTAAATTTGTTCGGCTTTGTTTTAATGCCTAACACAAAATCTCTCTATGATTGCTTTGGCCAATGATTGATTATTTGTATTTAGTTTTATTTGTGTGACAAGAGGACATGCGGATATCACATACACATCTACAACCCCCCAATATCTCTCACTCCTCCTCATCACCACAAAAAAATATCTCCCAAAAAATCACAAAAAGCCCTCCATATCCTCTGCTGATATCCGTTATTCGTCACCCAATGGCTATGGGAAAGTATTTGAAATACTGAATTTTTAATAAAGTTTTGTTCGCTATTGGTAAAAATGGATTAAGTTTTTATTTAAAATACAATATTGTATTTTGCATCAATGTATTATTCGTCGTTTGTATGAATGTGTGAAAAACCAATAAATAAATAATTTAATTGAGTTTTTCCATTTTCCATTTTGTTTTTTATTCTATTTTCCTATTAGCAATTTGATGAGAATATTATTACTATTATTTTGTTTTTTAAATTAACCACAAATCAAAGGAACTGAAATTGCAAACAATATTTTTGGAATAACAAATTTAGATGAGAATTCTAAAGCAATATCAAATAAAAAATAAAAATATAATGATTTAAATTTAAATGAAAAATATAAAATACCGTAAAAAATATTTTAGATTTGTAATTATATTTTTTCTTTTATCTATAAAAGGCGTGGATTTTTTAAAGACATTTTTTCTGGTAGCTATATAAGACGTGGATTTTTTAAAAATATTTTTTCTGGTAGCTATATAAGGCGTGGATTTTTTAAAAATATTTTTCTGGTATCCATAAAAGGCGTGGATTTTTAAAGAGATTTTTCTGGTATCCATAAAAGGCGTGGATTTTTAAAAAGATTTTTCTGGTATCCATAAAAGGCGTGGATTTTTAAAAAGATTTTTCTGGTATCCATAAAAGGCGTGGATTTTTAAAAAGATTTTTCTGGTATCCATAAAAGGCGTGGATTTTTAAAAAGATTTTACTGGTATCCATAAAAGGCGTGGAGTTTTAAAAAGATTTTTCTGGTATCCATAAAAGGCGTGGATTTTTAAAAAGATTTTTCTGGTATCCATAAAAGGCGTGGATTTTTAAAAAGATTTTTCTGGTATCCATAAAAGGCGTGGATTTTTAAAAAGATTTTTCTGGTATCCATAAAAGGCGTGGATTTTTAAAAAGATTTTTCTGGTATCCATAAAAGGCGTGGATTTTTAAAAAGATTTTTCTGGTATCCATAAAAGGCGTGGATTTTTAAAAAGATTTTTCTGGTATCCATAAAAGGCGTGGATTTTTAAAAAGATTTTTCTGGTATCCATAAAAGGCGTGGATTTTTAAAAAGATTTTTCTGGTATCCATAAAAAAATCAGGCCTTGTATAGGTACCTGTAAAACATGATTAAAAACCTACGACTTGTATAGCCACCAAGGGATGATAGATACCAATCACGGCTCTGATTAGCTTTAAGATGGCGGACACAATTGTGGACACTGACCTCCCCGCGGTGCCACATAGGGAGCTATTTTCATCACCCGATGAAATTGTGAGCTAATATGTGCCGCGAGTTCACCCATAAGAACTATAAAAAATGGGTGGAGGCGTCGGGATAGTTGCCCACTCTCGGAAAACCCAACCTACTATGAAAAAGCAAAGAAAAAGAAAACCGAACCGCCCTAATGTTGACGGCCCTCGCAAACCTATAAATGACCACTTGGAATGTGCGCACGTTGTACACAACAGACGCAGTGTTCGCTTTGACGGATGTACTCAAGAAGTACAAAGCCGATATTATTGCCTTACAGGAAATGCGATGGAAAGGGACTGGCGTAAGTAAATCAGATGATTACGCCCTGTATTATAGCTGCCATGAAGCGAGACATTAATTTGGCTGCGGATTTATGGTTAACAGGAAAATAAAAGACCTCGTCTCTCCAGTAGATGAGTGAATTGCTATAATCCGCATAAAAGCGAAGTTCTTCTACATCAGTCTCATTTGCGCCCATGCTCCGACCGAAGATAAAGATGAACAGACCAAAGACATATTTTACGAGCGTCTAGAAACATTATATGATCGTTGCCCTGGCCATGACATTAAAATTTTGCTAGGAGATTTTAATGCAAAAATCGGAAGGGAAAATATCTCTGGCCCCATCGTCGGAAACCGTCAGCCTCCATGAACAAACATCAGACAACGGCATGAGGTTGATTGACTTTCCGGCAACAAAAAAAAATGGTAGTTAGCAGCACCAGATTCAAGCATCTCGATATACACAAGGCCTCTTGGATTTCTCGCGATCGAACAACGAGATATCAAATCGATCACGTTGTGTTAGACGGAAGGCATTCATTCAGCGGTTTCGGATCATTACCTTGTGGCAGCCAAGGTACGCAGCCGTCTTAATGTAGCAGCAAAGGTGCGATCGAATGTAAGACGGCAATTTGACGTCGAAAAGCTGCAAATACAACAGATAGCAGAAGCCTACTCCGCTCAACTTACCCAACTGCTTGACGAGAGAGTTGACCACTCCCTACAAACTGTAGCAAAAGCAACACTTGGGTACCAACGACCACCATCAAGAAATCCGTGATACGATCAGGAGTGTCGTAATGCTACTGATATGAAAAACACAGCGTATAGGGCAATCCTGCGGACAGTAGCAACACGTAATGCGATGGACAATTATCGGGAGAAATTGGGAGAGGAGAAACGTATTTTCAGAAAGAACAGAAAAAACGTGAGCGTGAGCAAATCGAGATGTACAGGAGTCATAATGAAGTCCGAAATTTCTACCAAGGGGTAAAACACCAAACCGAAGGCTTTGGTGCAGGCACATCCTACTGTAGAGATAAAGAAGGAAACCTGGTGACAGATGAAAACTTCTGGTATGAAATAGTAGCAGTGAAGTGGATACCCCAGAACCAATAATAGATGACGGTATATAGTGTACACCACCTAGCCAAGATGAAGTCAGAATAGCAATCAATCGACTGAAGAATAATAAAGCAGCAGGTGCCGATGGGTTACAAGCCGAACTATTCAAGACTGGTGGTCAGATGCTGGTAATGAGCATGCACCAACTGATTTGTACAATTTGGCTGAAAGAGTGCATGTCCAATGATTGTAACCTTAGCATCCTGTGCCCCGTTCACCAAAAAGGAGACAAGACGATATGTGCCAATGATATAGAGGAATAAGTCCTTCCCTTCGCATATAAAGTGCTATCCAGCGTACTGTGTCAACGACTAAAGCCAATGGTCAATGACATTATTGGTCCATACCAATGTGGCTTCAGACCTGGCAAATCCACCATTCACCAGATTTTCACTCTGCGCCAAATTCTGGAAAAAAAACCCAGGAAAAACACAGCGACACATTCCACATATTCGTCGACTAAAAGGCCGCATTCGACAGCCCTATCCATTCAGAGGTGTATAAAGCCGTGTCTGCGTTTGACATTCCTGCAAAATTAATTCGGCTATTCAGGCTAACTTTAACAGGCACAAGATCAGCAGTTAAATTCGGAAAGGACCTCTCGGAGCCCTTTTACATCAAAGAAGATTCTGACATGGTGATAGTTTGTCGTGTGACCTTTTTAACATCTTGCTGGAAAAGGTCTTACGAGAGGCAAAAGTGAACATAAATGACACACTGTACACCAAACAATACATGTTACTCGCATACGCCGATGACATCGACATAATGGGTAGAACATTGAGAGCGGTAACAGCCACCTTTGAACAAATTGAGAAGGAGTCTGCCAAAGTGGGTCTGGCAGTAAACGGTGAGAAGACCAAGCTGATGGTATCAACGCGCAAGACGTCCAGTAGACTCGTACCAACTGTGAAACTTGAGAACTACAATTTGGAGGTAGTCAACGACTTTGAAGTTCGGAGAAGGATAGTGATGACCAACCGATGGTCTGGGCAAACAATTCAAAAGCAAGGCCACCTCCCGCCAGATCAAGCTCACACTCTACAAGACGCTGATACTACCCGTGCTGTTATATGGATCTGAAGCATGGGTACTTGCGCAAGCAGATGAGGCAGCTCTTGGAGTGTTTGAGGGAAAATTTCTCCGAAAGATCTATGGGCCGATCTGCGTTGACGGTGAATATTGCCGTCGAATGAACCATGAGTTGTACCAGCTATTCTGGGACATCGACATTGTTAGACGTATTGAGCTGCAGCGACTACGTCGGCTGGGTCATGTTGTGAGAATGGATGAAGATGCCCCAGCCCAGAAGGTATATAAAAGCGAACCAGCTGATGTTTTACGCAGAAGGGGAAGGCCACGAATACGATGGAAAGATCAAGTTGAAGACAACATTGCCGAAAATGGTTTTTCAAATCGGAAAAACTGCGCAAAAGACCGACGCGCCTGGAAATCTTTTCTAAGCTCGGCTTAAGGAACGCAAGTTCTGTCACAAGCTAGCTAAGTAAGTAAGTAATATAGGGCGTGGATTTTAAAAATATTGCATCTTGTAAATATATAAGGCGTGGATTTTTGTTTTAATATTTTTTACTGGTATCTATGTAAGGCGTTTTAAACATATTTTTTCTGGTATCTATAGAATTCGTAAATTAAATTATTTTCTTTATTTATACTAATCCACACCCTATTTCATCCCCCTCTTCTCCCTCCTCTCAAGTACTCCAATTCCAACTTTAATACATATTTTCCCTTCTAATTAGAAGCTTTCAACTTATATTACTTGAAACAAAATACTTTTCTATTTAATTAGTATTAGTAAATTAATTAATATTTATTGATTAGACAAGCAGCCCTTATAGCCAGATAATTCACCTTGTTGTTGTTGTTCTGATATTATTTTTTGTTAAAGGTAAAATGTAATTAAAACTCTCTCTCTATCTCCCTCTGTCGTACACTCAACTCAATAGTGCATAGATGAGTGGTTGGCTGACTGACTAACTGTCGCTCCATCTGCCACTTCAATGGTTATTCAAGTAGAAAAACTTAAATAAGATGAAGAATCCCAGCTATAAAGAAGAAGAAGAGCTATAAGTAAAAATATTTCAACATTTAATCCTTAATTAAAATCAAGGATTATTACAGTTATGCAACAACAACAGCAACAAGAACGTCATCACCATCTATCCTTAGGCCATTACGGATTTGTTGTAATTAAATTTCCATTTGTTATTTAATACCCAATGTGGCTGGTCAGTTTTAAAAGTTCAGCAACAGCAGCTGTAGCACACCTGTAAATACACACATACACAACTACAGCTATAGGGAGAGAGTGGGTGGTGTGTATGTGTATGTTCGTAGAACACCATTAATCTATAAATGAATGAATGAACACTTTGGCCTTTTACTCTAATGGCCTATTTGGTTCAAAGATAATGAGATTTCTGGTTTTTATAACAGTTCAAGAATAACTGGATGATTTAATTAATGTCAGCTGTAAGAAGCTGCATTTACAATCCGAACTGATTACTCTCACAGAACTATTAGCAACAACAACAACGACAGCAGCAACATCAACTATGTGTTTTGCTTATATTTAAATGTAGTTGCACGCAAATCAAATTATATGCTTAACCGAGTAGTCAAGGTATAAGTAATATTAACGACAGTGGCTCAAAGAAAAAAAAAACAAACAAAAAATATTTTAAATTATTATTTAAAAAAATCCACGGCTTTTATTGGTACCAGAAAAAAATATTTTTAAAAAATCCACGCCTTTTATTGGTACAAGAAAAAATATTTTTAAAAAATTCACGCCTTTTATTGGTACCAGAAAAAAATATTTTTAAAAAATCCAAGCCTTTTATTGGTACCAGAAAAAATATTTTTAAAAAAATCCACGCCTTTTACAGACACTAGAAAAAATATTTTTAAAAAAATCCACGCCTTTTACAGACACTACAAAAAATATTTTTAAAAAAATCCACGCCTTTTACAGACACTAGAAAAAATATTTTTAAAAAAATCCACGCCTTTTACAGATACTAGAAAAAATATTTTTAAAAAAATCCACGCCTTTTACAGACACTAGAAAAAATATTTTTTAAAAAATCCACGTCTTTTACAGACACTAGAAAAAATATTTTTAAAAAAATCCACGACTTTTACAGATACTAGAAAAAATATTTTTAAAAAAATCCACGCCTTTTACAGACACTAGAAAAAATATGTTTAAAAAAATCCACGCCTTTTACAGACACTAGAAAAAAATATTACAAAAAAATCCACGCCTTTTACAGACATTGGAAAAAATATTTTTAAAAAAATCCACGCCTTTTACAGATACTAGAAAAAATATTAAAAAAACCACGCCTTTTACGCTTTTTACAGACACTAGAAAAAAAAAAATCCACGCCTTTTACAGGCAATAGAAAAAATATTTTTAAAAAAATCCTCGCCTTTTAAAGATACTAGAAAAAATATTTTTAAAAAAATCCACGCCTTTTACAGACACTAGAAAAAATATTTTAAAAAAATCCACGCCTTTTACAGACACTAGAAAAAATATTTTTAACAAAAATCCACGCCTTTTACAGACACTTGAAAAAATATTTTTAAAAAACTCCACGCCTTTTACAGGCAATAGAAAAAATATTTTTAAAAAAATCCTCGCCTTTTACAGATACTAGAAACAATTTAATTAAAAACTCCACGCCTTGTAAAGATGAGAGAGAAAAAAAATATTAAAAAATCCGCGCCTTGTATAAGTATCAAAAAAAATGTTTTTAAAAAATCCACGACTTATTTAAAAAAATCGCACTTCAAAAATTATTGAATATTTTAATGCAAACAACAGTGCACCATTGCCTTGCTCCGTTTCTATTCACCCGACAGAACTGACCGACCAATGCCACTCACCACTGTTATCGCTTAACTTTTTTTCTGAAATATTACAGGTAAATGGAATTAAAAGTAAATAAATAATTGAATTCATTAAGTAAATGGTTGGAAAGCAACGTAAGCGAGAATGAAAACAAAAACTGTCAAGCTGTCTAAAGCATATCCTTCACGCCTTGCACAAATAAATAAAGCTATATTCCCACGTAAACAAACAGGCAAATATACACACACACTTATGCACAATTTAAACAAAATATCTTCTATATTTCCCCTTCAGATGTCAAGTCCTGAAACGATATGTTCAATAGCTAAAGTGAGTGAGTGAGTGACACAATCCACTTTTTTGTGCGCCACGCAGAACAAATAAAAATTGTTGTTCTTAAAAAAAAGGATATTCGTAACAAAAATGTTTTGAAAACATTTTATTGAAATAGAAATAAAAACAGAAAAAAGGAAAGAAATTCTCCGTCTCTTCCAAAACAAAACCACACGTGTGTGGTTTCGAGAGGTGTCTATCTATGCCGCTGCCGCGTTTTACAACACCATCTAACAAAAAACAAACACACACACAACGTATTGACCTAAATATCACATGGAATAAAGACCCATTGTTGTTGCTGTCGTTGTCTTTACATTGTTCGGAATTGATGATGATGGCGACGCTGACGACGATGGCATGGAACACACGAATGGCATTGATCAACAATTGTTATGTGTAAGATAATGTAACGTTCAAGATGTCCTTCAAAAACCAACCAAAAGTAAATAAATCGAAAACAATTCAATTTATCCCTACCTCCAACTACCGCACTTGTGAACACACATACTCGTATAGGTTATGTATGTGTGATATGAAGCATAACGAAGGCTACCCTGCTCAATGTTCAGCTGAAAGTTTTACTAAGACAAACAAACAATCATTTATTTTAATTGTCATTTATTTATCTCGATTTTGATATACTGAAGTGGACATCTTACATAGGAAACATCAATGAGGCAAAAGTACTAAATTGAAATAATGTGAAAGGCGGAGGAGTCCTATATATAGAAACCAGTGAGCGAAGTAGTATAGTCGGACGGGGCCGACCATATAATACCGTACACAACTTCCACGAAAATCTAACTTTGCGTTGTTTGCACCCTCTTGACACCCGACTAAAGGTCAACAAATATAACTAATATTCAGTAGACGAGGGCTGCACTCGTACATGTTCTCTCTTTATGTTGTGATGATGGGCTTTCAATTGTGGCCTATAAATCGACTCAAAAAAATAAAATAAATAAATAACAGAAAAAGTTAAGTTTCGGTCCACTTCATCCCAAAATTATTATCTGATCATCACCGAAAATTATAGGCGTTATCCTTGACCATAACTGGAATCTCATGGAAATTTTCAAAGCGATTAGCGCTATATTTCCGCCCTCTAGTATGGTATTGGGTTACTAAATAATGTCTGAATACGTAAGCACCGGTACATATTTCAGTGTAACTCCCACATCCGAGTACATGCGACAATATAATTGGTATCAATTTAAAGGTCAACCACTCCTCTTGAACATACTATCAACTTCTCGGATCTAGGTTCTTCAATGGCAAATATATACCCCATAGAATACAAATTTTGTAATTTTTCACACAAAAGTCAGGGTCTATTTGACCCTATAAATATTGACCGATCTTTATCAAATCATGCATGTTTATTCTTTGGCCCGATCCCCTTCCCCAAAAATTCGCGGTGTTTGGGCCATAATTGCGGCCTCTGGAGCGATAAGAAAGTCAGACAAAAATTTAGTGTTTCATCCCCTAAATATTAACTGATCTTTCCCAAAAACAATAGGGTTCTTCACTGGCCAGAACCCATCCTACATGCAAAATTTTGTGAAGATTGGTCCATAACTGTGGCCTGTATCGTGTTTACAAATTATAATGGACAGACGGACGGACACACATGTCTAGATCGACTCAGCTAGTCGAGATATGACGATCGGTATACTTAAAGGTGGGTCTAGGACCAATATTTCGCGGCGTTACAAACTTTTGGGGCTGCACAAAGCTATAATACCCTGACAACATAGTTAAATCGGACGAAAATTATATGGGAGCTGTATCTAAATCTGGACTGATTTGACAGACATCACTCTAGAACTAATTCATTACGCTATGCCAAAATTCGTGCAAATCAAGAGATATTTAGGTACTTTGGTACACCATTTACATAAAATCGGACGAAAATATTTATGGGAGCTATATCTGTATCTGAACCGATTTTCACGAAACTTGACACACATCATTCTAAAGTTTATTCAGTACGCTATGCCGAATTTCGTGCAAATCGAAAGATATATAGGGACATTGGTAAACAACTTACATAAAATCGGACGAAAATATATATGAGAGCAATATCTAAATCGGAGCAGATTTTGACGAATCTTAGCACACATCATTCTATGGAAGCAATATCTAAATCTGAACCGATTTTAAGGAAACTTAACACACATCATTCTACACTTAATTTAGTACTCTATGGCAAATTTGTGGTAAATCGAAAGATATTTAGGGACTTTGGCGCACCATTGACCTCAAATCGGACGAAAATATATATCGGAGCTATATTTAAAACTGGGCCGATTTTCACGTAACTTGACAGACATCATTCTAGAACTAATTCATTACGTTATGCCAAATTTCGTGCAAATCGAAAGATATATAGGGACTTTGGTACACTATATATATATATTAAATCGGACGAAAATATATCTGAACCGATTTCCACGAAACCTACCACACATCATTCTAGACTTAATTTAGTACGCTTTGACAAATTTCGTGCAAATCGAAAAAAATAGGGACTTTGGCGCACCATTGACCTTAAATCGGACGAAAATATTTGTGGGAGCTATATATAAATCTGAGCCGATTTTCAAGAAAATGTACACACATCATTCTAGACTCAATTCAGTACGCTATTCCAAAATTCGTGCAAATTGAATGATTTTCAGGGACTTTGGTGCACCATTTACCTAAAATCTGATGAAACTATATTTGGGATATATATATATATATATATATATATATGCTTTATTTAGTACGCTATGCTATATTTCGCGCAAATAGAAATTATATCAGATCGTACACCATTTACATTAAATCGGACGAAAATATATATATATATCTAAATATGAACCGATTTTCAGAAACTTAACACACATAATTCTAGTACGCTATGCAAAATTTTGTGCAATTCGAAGAATATATAGGGACTTTGTACACCATTTACAAAAAATCGGACGAAACTATATACGGGAGCTATATCTAAATCTGAACCGATTTTCTTCAATTTCAATAGGGTTAGACTTTGGGCCAAAAAATTAGCTGTGCCAAATTTCATTCAATTCGGATAATAAATGCGACCTGTACTTTGCTAACAAAAATACATGGACAGACGGACGGACGGACATGCACAAATCGACTTAGAATGTGATTCTATGCATATTCTCAAAAGGAACCGTGTGTCTATCTCGTTGCCTTTTGCCTGTTACAAACATATGCACTAATACCATAGACAGACGACAGCCTTAATTTGCATTAAAATTTTCTTAATTTGAATTAATATTTACCCCTAGGGGCATTTTGCATTTACGAAACAGATTTTTGCTTCAAAACAATTGTTTGTCTGTGTGTAGGATGACATTTTTTTACATTTGTTTCAATTTTTTCGGGATTACATCTTTAGGGAATAGATACGTGACATAAAGGAGGAATAGCAACTATGATCATAGAAAAACAGCTCCTGATTTAAAAAATTTTTGAGATTTGCCTGCATTTCTTATTTCTATTTTCATAAATATAAATAAATTTGACAAGAAACAATTAATTTTCGACAGCATTGCCATATTGAAATTGCCTAATTCAGTATAAATTCAGTTTGATTTTGTGCATTAACAACATATAAAAATGAGGATAATGTACAAGTCTAGGCTATAAGACATAATACTCTGTACCACAGTGTGGTGAAGGGTATAAAAAAATAAAAATTCCCTTATAATACAGAATTTTATCATAATATTATCCGGATATGTTCTGGTGAACTTCTTGATGAGATTACGATTCTTCTTCCTTGATCGTATCCATATCACAAACCGGTCTCGAGAGAGAAACATTCCTGAAGTATGTGGAATAGATTTCCTGACAATGGCTATCTTCATTGAAATTGAAGAGAAGGTACGTTCGCATTTAATACGTCGAACATAATGAGATTTTGAAGAGAGTTGTGGACTTGGCAGCTAAGACTCCATTTTAAAAGTCGATATCCTGCCTGAAAACAGAGCGGTATTATAGAGGTGATTTTAGGTGGAACGTGACCTTAGACATTATGTAGAATAGGTTATTTTGGGGCGCCAATTCCAATTCAGTAGTTGGAAAA
The DNA here is from genome assembly GCF_032173495.1 of Musca vetustissima. Lineage (NCBI taxonomy): Eukaryota > Metazoa > Arthropoda > Insecta > Diptera > Muscidae > Musca > Musca vetustissima. Next base: position 131,929 of record NW_026874309.1, read on the forward strand.
TTCTCCTTCACAGAAATTTCTTGATATATGCCCTTGTATTATTACTTACTTACTTAGCTGGCTTGTTACAGAACGGTTGTTCCATAAACCGAGCTTAAAAAAGATTTCCAAGCGCGTCGGTCTTGTGCGCAAGTCCACCAATTTGGAAGACCACGTTCCAAGATGTTGTTTTCTACTTGGTCTTTCCATCTAATTCGTTGCCTTCCCCTTCTACGGGAACCATCAGTAGGCTCAGTTTTATATGCCTTTTGAGCTGGGGCATTTTCATTCATCCGCACAACATGGCCTAGCCACCGTAGTCGCTGCAGCTCAATACGACTGACTATGTCGATGTCCGCGTATAAATTGTAAAGCTCGTGGTTTATTCGACGCCGATATTCACCGTCGACGCAGATCGGCCCGTTGATCTTTCGGAGAATTTTTCTCTCAAACACCCCAAGAGCTGACTCATCTGCTTGCGCAAGTACCCATGCTTCTGATCCATATAATAGCACGGGTAGTATCAGCGCCTTGTTTCTAAACTGCTTACTTACATAATCCTTCTCCGAATTTCATAACTGATGTCATTCGTTTTATTTATGGCGGTATCAAGGTATATAAAGTCTTTAACTACCTCGAAGCTGTAGTTCTCAAGTTCCACAGTTGGTCCGAGTCTACTGGACGTCTTGCGCGTTGATACCATCAGCTTTGTCAGACCAAATTTGGCAGACTCCTTTTCAATTTGTTCCCTTGTATTCACAGGTCCCAATAATAAAGGTCCAATCAGATGTCAAATATTTTGAAGGTTTTAGCAGCTATTGCCAACCTACCACATTTGTATTTGTTTGTTTTATAGCTTCCTATGTTTTCCTTTGCATTTACTCAAAAACCATTCCCATCCCGAACCTCCCTCCTCATCATAATCAAAAGTATTTTATTATCTCCCTACGATTATTTTCAATAATCCAGATTTTACTGTGGCTTTCCAACTACTAAGTATTTCGTATTCATATGTATGTCTTAACTAAGACATGGCCATAACTCTTTTCGAAAAACTGACTCCAAACTGACTTGTCTAGTAGTTAAAATCTTTGGCATTAAAGGCTAACCGAATGCCATTACCATAACTACAAGATACCACCTAGCACATGCTCCGACGTCGTCATCGTCGTCGTCTTGGTGTACAGAGTCTAATGATCATGTCTAAGAAGTAATGAACAGGCAACAAATGTTCGTAAAACTAAAAGTAGCAAACGTCCGAAAACTAACCAGACATCAAAAATATGGACATTATCTACAAAAAGGACAATAGATATTTGTAATAATAATGATGATTATAATGTTGTTGGTGGTGGTGTTGCTGCTTGCTACTTGGGTCTTATCTTAAAACTAAAATCTTAAAATATAAACACATTAAATGTACACAGGAATACACTCACACACATATACACATACACTCATATTTACTTAAACATATGCAGAGGTTTGGAACGGAAGTCTGTGTGTAGTAAGTAGTAAAGTTATTATTCATAAACTTTGTCTTTATGCTGTCGGACAGTTAAACACGGCAATGGACCATGTTGTTTGGCTGATAACATATTTTGAAAGCTAGGCAGAAGGAGGGAGGGGAGGTGTATTGCAAACAATCTTAAAAATCCTTAATTTTATGTGAAATAGTTCTGCTGATTTTATTAAATTATGAAATAAAACAAGAACTTAATTTAAATGGCATCTGAACTATTTAATCCGACTATAAACGTGATTCTCACATACACAGGGACACACATGCTCCCGCTCACACTTCTAGCCGTAACACAAACAAAAGTTGAGTTATTAACACTTAAAACCATAGCCATGTGGTTAGAAGTGAAGTCTCACGGCGAACACCTATTTCGGATTTACGTCTAGATGTTTGGTTTTTCGAAATTCCAAACTACTGCTACAACTACTATTGCTGTTGTTGTTATTGTTATCATTTTTATTGTACTTGTTAAGAGAGTAAGTTTACGTGTTGGGTATAAATACACACTCACACACACAAAATAACAGATTTGTTCACCGCAAAACAACTTCAACAAAAACAAAGGTGAACAGCAACAAAAAAAAATCGCAAAGTTTTCCTAATGCACTGCCATACCCACCATATAATGCAACAATATGTTCCACTCTAACACCAACTTCAACTGTGTACATAAACAACAAGCAAACACACACACAAACTTATTCCATACCCCTTATGCAATTGTTGTTGTAGTTGGTAAACATTATTCCATTTTAGGTAGCTCTTAATAATTATTATGATTATAACAATGCCACACTACATTTAATGCTGCTGCCGAAATTCTGCCATTGATTCTCACAAACTTAAAATTTTCGTACACAAGAAATTTTGTACATGTGTGCTTAGGATACACACACTCCTGCAAAATTATTGGTATGTGTACAATTTAAACATTATAAATTTTCCTAACGAAATAGTTTCATTTTACCGGTTTGAAGGCTAAATTTTTGTCTTTTGTTCGCCGTTTGATAATGAAGGTGGGGAATTGTTAGCGGTGTGTGGATGGGAGGTTGTTCATTGAGTCACCAACGAACAATCAATGGTCGTTGAATTGGAAATTGGTTGGAAATATGTTGGTTATATTCAAATATTTAAATGGATGTATAGAAGGATTATGATGCTGAAACCATATTGAAATTGGGATAAATCAGTTCAGATTTAGATATAGCTTCTATATATATTTTCGTCCGATTTAATGTAAATGTTGTTACAAAGTCCCTATATATCTTTCGATTTGCACGAAATTTGGCATAGTGTACTAAATTGGGTCTAGATTGATATTTGTTTCGTGGAAATCGGTGCAGATTTAGATATAGCTCCCGTATATATTTTCGTTGGATTTTAGGTAAATATCGTATCGAAATGAGACTAGAATGATGTTATTGCTTTTTTATGAAATTGCTGCAGATGCAGACACAGCTTTCATATATATTTAAATGGGTGTCTGATTGAGTTTATATTTTGAAGAGTGCGGCCTACCGAATAGATAAAACTAGATACACGAAGTTTGATACAAATCGATTTACATATATTTGTCCCATTGTACACAAACGACTCTAAGTTTAGCATAGAAAGGTCCGACTTTATTACTTTCCTTACTGCTTTAAAAGTGGACATTACTTCGGAACCCGAAATTATATTATTATGTCTAAAACACTGCCTAATAATGATCTTGTGTAGAGAAGGCATTTCTTTTAATATCTTTTGTAGATCTTGTGTCTCCATGCTTAAAAATATTTTATAGACAAAGCTCTTAGCCTACATGAGGCCTTCATAATACTATAACCAGTATTGACCAGTTAATATCAAAACAGGTATTGTAATTACTTGGCCAGATTCCCTTTCCGTGTAAAATTTTTAATGTTCGGCTTATGATTGTGACCTCTTGAGCGATTAAAACATCTGAGGTCTTCATATTCTTATTATTTAAAAAAAAGAAGTGGAAAAGCATTAAGTTCGACCGGGCCGAACTTTAGATACCCTCCACTATACATATACTGACAGGTACTTGAAATGAAAACATAGGGAACATACCAAAAAGTGGACCTATGCCGACATTTCTATAAAGGTATGTAAACCACATTACAAATTTCAGAAATTTTTAATGACGGTGTATACCATTTAACACGGTAAAAATGTGCCTCATCGAAATATTGGTTCTAGACCCCATGTTTCTTTGGACCAAATCCGTTTCATATTATTTTAGATTTCATCCAAACTTTCACCATCTTATTATTTCTTCCAAACTTAGTTCAAATTCAAAGATGGGGAATAGTGGTCCACTCCTTCTGGAACCTCCACACAGGTGCTAGGTCTAAATGCGGCTATAGTTCATTATCGAACCTTACGTTGTAATTTTTGTTGTAACAGAGTCTAAGAACCAAACTCAAAACGCGGAACAAATCAGATATCTATTTTAATATAAAAAAGGGGGTTATATGGGGACTACCCCAAAAAGGGGGCGAATATTAATCATTTTTGGTAGGGAGATTTTTTACCATATACGAAAACAAAATTGCAGCAAATTCGTTTAAAAACGCGCTCAAGAACCCCAAAATACCGAAAATTGGGAGTACCCGTATATGGGGGCTATCTGAAAAAATGGACCTATATTCATAATTTTTAATAGGGAGATTTGGTACCCAATAAGAACTCAAAGTACCAAATTAGAGCCATTAGGTCGAAAAATGCGACCAAAATATCCAAAATACCGAAAATTGGTGGGTACCCGTAAAGGGGTGCTATCCCAAAAAATGGACAGATATTTATAATTTTTAGTGGAAAGATTTGCTATCCAATAATAACTCAATGTACCAAATTTCAGCGAATTCGGTTGAAAAACACGCTCAAGAACATCAAAATACCGAAAATTGGGAGGTACCCTTATATGGGAGCTATGCCTAAACGTGGACCGAACTTGAACTTGACCTGCCTGCAGACAAAAGACGACTCTATGCAAAATTTTGGTGCTCTATTTCAATTCGTTTAGACGCTAGAGTGATTACAACGGACAGACGGACATGCTTAAATCGTCTTAGAATTTTACGCTGATCAAGAATATATATATATATACATATATATATACATTATTGGGTCGGAAATGATTATTTCGATGCGTTATATACGGAAAAACAAAACTAACAAAACTTTTTTATACCATAGTATGGATGGTATAAAAAATCGTTCAACATTCTAGACTCAATTCAGTACGCGATGCTACATTTCGTGCAAATCGAAGGAAATATACGGGGACCATTACCATTATACAGTACCATTCACATACATGTATGCGGAAATGTGAACCGATTTTCACCAAACTTTACACACATCACTCTATACTCCCTATGTAGGGACTTTGTTGCACCATTTACATAAAATCGGACGAAAATGTATATGAGAGCTTATCTAAATCAGAATCGATTTTCACCTATTTCAATAGGGTTCGTCCTTGAACCAAATAATTGAGCTGTGTCAACTTTCATTCAAATCGGAATATAAATTCGACCTGTACTTTGTTTACAATTTATCATCAACAGACCGACAGACATGCATAAATCGACTCAGAAAGTGAAATCAACTCCAATGCACTCACATATGCCGAAGTTTTATATTTTGAAATTGTTATTTCTGCAATATGACATACTTTCAACCCATTTCAGTACAAATTCATTTAAATATTCTTTCAGTCACATCAAAACCGCTGCCAAATTTCATCTAAGTTATTAGGGGTTGATTGATTGATTGAAGGGCTGATTGGTACCGTCCTCCCTGTCTCTTTACTATTGACCCTTCCGTTTAATCTGGAATTTGTGCTGGCCACTGCTTTAATTGAAAACTTTGCTCACCAAGATATTCTGTGACGATTTTGGACGTGGATCATCGTCCTGCTCATAAGAACTCTTTCTTATCTACCAAAACCGGTAGATAATGTCCTCAATTAAATTGTAATTTTTTTACATCGGCCCAAGGCGCCACAAGTTAAAGCCAAGCCATAGCAATTGTTTTTGGATTAGTTTTCAATAATGCTTATCATCGTATTGACAACAGAATTTGGAATAATCAGACTCGATCACACATTTACCGTCGACCACTGTTCAATATTTGGGCTTGTTGAAAAATGTTTACTCTTAGTTTGTTGATTTTCCGGCAATACATGTTTCTGGTTTTTTACTGCGAGAACTTAACTTGACGTTTAGGAACAATGGAACACTGTTATTTGTCCCATATGACCACTAATTGGCAGAATTTAAGTCGAGAATTTGTACAAGCTATAGTCCCATTGTTTCTAAATGACGTCATACAGACTCGTCAATATAGATTATATTTTTAAAGTTCTCTATAAATATGAAATGTTCTTCAGTTGTTATGAGTGCATACTTCTTCATTAAACCAACTTACCATATATACAGCCTCTCTTCTTCGCCTCTTCGAATACACCGAATCATTCTACCAAACTTTTTCCACCAAAATTACATTTCTATACAAAAATTTAAACGTTCTAATTACACAAACACATGGCTGTGTGTAGTCGATGTTTGTTTGTATATTCACCGCGTACGTCTGTATGCATGATGCATCAATATGCCAAAAGTTTGAATTTTTCAGTTCCGTTTGCTTGATTTGGCGTAAAGTGGGCGTGTCATTTTATTAGGTGCTTGTGTGTTAGCTCGTTCGCTCTATAAGCTTCATTAAGCATATGTTACCTCTTTATGTCTTTGCAATAGCGACTAATAGTTAAACACACTCGTGAGCACACACAAACACAAACGCAAGCAAACAACGGCAGCTAGCTAACTAACTATGTTTGTTCTCAAAATGTATGCTTACGGTACGTGTAGTCGAAGTACAACTACCTGGGTAAAGTTATGATGAGGCGACAAGTACAACGCCAACAATGTTGTTGCTGTTGATGATAATGTGGTGAGATGGTGGTGGTAGTGGTACATATACCTGTAAACACATACCTATTAAGATTCGAAGGTACTTTACAGCGTATTAAACATATTTAGCATAAGGATTTGTCATTATACAACATACATTTTGCACAGCCACAAATACACACACATGGAGGCACACACACACTCACACTTTAATATGTTATATATACCCACTAGAGATATGTTAGCACCTAATATTCATAGGAGCATATAGCCATAGCCAAGCCAGCAAGCAAGGATAATTAAATGTTGTGTTACAACTACTCATGTAGCTCTACTTAATTTAGTTTCATTGTTAGCTCTTAGCTCATTTCCACAACTCCAAGCAATAGACACACACATACACATGTAACACATTTGTGTGTGTGTGGGTGTGCGATGTGTGCTAGGTGTATTTGCAGGAAAGCAAGCAATATTAGCAAGCAAGCCTGACAAGCCGGCAACCAGGCACTCATATTGAGATGCCTTTAACTAAATGAGGAAAAGTGGAAAATAAATTTTAACAGGAAATAGGTGTAAAATACTTGAGTTAATGAAATTTTTCCTTGCCGAACCTCCCGCCATCTCTGATGATACCTTGCCTCTAATAAAGTTTTGTGCACAAGCGAGCCATTATAATAATACATTATTGAGCTCATGCTTGGTTGCATGCACGAGGATATTAGCCTGACTAGCTACCCGTTACAGGAAGTGCTAATAAATGTCATAGAAAAAAGGGTTTTATTTGTCAAACAAAAAAAGAAATAATGTATGAAGGATAAGATGGAAATATGATGGAGGACACATTTAATGGCAAGGATTAGCAGGATATTACATGTGGAGATTAGATGGCATTTATGCTGTGCTATAATATGTTATATGCAAAACAATATAGGTTCATAGTTAGATGATATTAATATAATGTTGCCTTCCAATTTTCGGTACTTTGAACATCCTAGTCACATTTTTCAGCAGAAGTGTTAAAAACATTTTGAACTAAATTCTTAAGAAATTATACCTTTCGTGCAATAACTGGCCTAAGAGGTTGTGAATGGAAACAGCTGAAGTCTTCACTAACAAATCAGAATTCCTAAAAGTTTAGGAATACTTAATCCAAAGTAGACCTCTTCTAACTTTATTTCTTCTTTAGAGCGCACAACAGGCTACTCACAGGCTTAATTGTATGTCCTAATATTGGGAATGATGTAGTTTACACCATTTTCTCAATATAACCAAACCCTTATATATTTATAACATTTTGTAGGTACCTATTTTGTTGGCTTCGTCCTTATCAAGTATTTAAGGGTTCTAATTTTCAAATCGAAATTAGAAAATGAAAGACTTCATATCTGACTCTGGTATGACCTATAATTGACATCGATCAAAAATTAGCATAATGGCGGACCTGGAAAAATTATATTTTTGAAAATCGCATATTTTTAACCAAAAACCAAGCTGGAAAATAGATATGATATTTACCGATATTAATATATATGACATCGCGAAACGCTTTTCGGATTGTCGGATAGTAAAATATCTTCACCGGTGGAGTTTATACTGTATTTGTCATTTCGTTTACAACAATTCCAGATATTCGTCAGAGGCCCTGTAAAAGACTTAATATTTAGTTAGTTCCCATTAAAATTTTCGCCTCATTTTTAGATTTTCAGAGACTAGGAGACTTGCTTGAAACAATTTCAAAATAGTTCCATGATATTACGTATCCCCATATACAATTGCAAGTCCTCTACTTACTTACTCAATTAGCTGGCTTGTTACAGAACGGTTGTTCCATAAGCCGAGCTTAAAAAAGATTTCCAAGCGTGTCGGTCTTGTGCGCAAGTCCACCAATTTGTTGTTTTCTACTTGGTCTTTCCATCTAATTCGTGGCCTTCTCTTCTACGGGAACCATCAGTAGGCTCGTTTTTATATGCCTTTTGAGCTGGGGCATTTTCATTCATCCGCACAACATGGCCTAGCCACCGTAGTCGCTGCAGCTCAATACGACTGACTATGTCGATGTCCGCGTATAAATTGTAAAGCTCGTGATTCATTCGACGCCGATATCCACCGTCGACGCAGATCGGCCAGGGAGGTGGCCTTGTTTCTAAACTAATTACTTAGACCATAGTAGCATCTGTTGGTAATCACAATCCTTCTCCGAATTTCAAAACTGATGTCATTCGTTTTATTTATGGCGGTACAAAGGTATATAAAGTCGTTAACTACCTCGAAGCTGTAGTTCTCAAGTTCCACAGTTGGTCCGAGTCTACTGGACGTCTTGCGCGTTGATAACATCAGCTTGGTCTTCTCGCCGTTTACTGCCAGACCCACATTGGCAGACTCCTTTTCAATTTGTTCAAAGGTGGCTGTTACCGCTCGCAATGTTAGACCCATTATATCGATGGCATCGGCGTAGGCGAGTAACATGTGTTGTTTGGTGTACAGAGTGTCATTTCTGTTCACTTTTGCCCCCCGTATGACCTTTGCCAAAAGGATGTTAAAAAGATCACACGACAAACTGTCACCTTGAATGAATTCTCGTTCGATATTAAAGGGCTCTGAGAGGTCTTTTCCGACATTAACTGCTGAACTTGTGCTACTTAAAGTTATCATACATAGCCGTATTAACTTTCCAGGAATGCCAAACGCAGACATGGCTTTAAACACCTTTGAATATATAGGGGTGTCGAATGCGGCTTTATAGTCGACCAATAAGTGACCAGCATCTGCCCACCAGTCTTGAATAGTTCGGCTGGTAACCCATCGGCTCCTGCTGCTTTGTTGTTCTAAAGCCGATTAATTGATTTTATGGCCTCATCCTGGCTAGGTGGTATACACTCTATACCATCATCTCTTATTGGTTCTGGGGTATCTTCTTCTTCGCCTCCATTTGATACTAGAAGCTTTTCGAAATGCTCCTTCCAGATCCTCAACACGCTGTCTGTATTTGCCACCAGGTTTCCTTCTTCATCTCTAAAGGAGGATGTACCTGCACCAAAGTCTTCGATTTGGTGTTTTACTCGTTGGTAAAATTTCCGGACTTCATTCTGACTCCTTTACATCTCGATTTGATCACGCAAATTGCAAGTCCTCGTTTAAGGTATTTTCAAGGACCCAGCCGCATTCCAACTTTGCAGACGATAAATGATGCGCTGGCAGAATATTTTAAATATAAGTCAATTATTTTTACATAGACAAAATGATAATATTTCACCCCATTCTGTGTATTTGGATGTACCTGTCCGCATTTTCAATCCGATGAAGCTACAATTGGGGTATCAAATATGGGACCGGTTGGCAGACAATTTGTAATATATATTCATATTCTGATACTGCCTTGATATAAAGTTCCCTCTCATTTTTAACTGTTATCTTCTAATGCAAATTTTGCTGTAAAAAAATAAAATTAAAAGTGAGCTTGATACTGACACAGTAAATCGGCTACATCATCAAGATTTGTTGAGATTTTCATTTGAAATTTTTAAAGGGACAACATTTAAAATTCAATTTTTTGAAACCGAGAATATTAGCGTGTCTTGTTGTATGATTTGTTGTAATTTTAAAGGTAACTTCATATTGCCTCTTTCGTAGAAATCCTGCTCTCTATTTACAAAAAAAATCTAGTAGTCGATTTTCACAATCCTACCCAGATAGCAATTTTTTATCATTAATGAAATTTTGCGTTGCAAGAAAAATATAGTGCCAAGTCCGGACTGTAGGGCGGATGCATTAAAACTTCCCAACCAAGCTCCTGAAGTTTCTGGCAAGTCACTGTAGATGTGTGTGGCCTAGCATTATCCCGGTGGAACACTGGTCGTTTCTGGTCAATTGTAAATGGTTTAAAACAGGTCGATTTTTATTTGCGTGGCGATGTCACGACTGCTAACATCCCGGTCAACTTTGATCATTTGTCCGATTTTATCGGCATTTTCGACGTCCGGCCTATCTGTGCGAGGAGCATCTTTAACATCAACATTTTCTGAGCGGAATCTACGAAACCTGAATTGTACATAATTGGCTGTTACAGTATCGGAACCATAAACAGCATGAGTTTTTATACATTATTTCATGTGTTCAAAGCAATTATTTATTTTTTTTTTCAATTATAATCTGAATCGGTCTTCTTTACTCCACTGTGTGGCCAAATTTCATTGTGTTTATAGCCAAGGAAAAAACATTAGACCTACATACACAAATGTAAAACTTCTCACAAATATACCCACCTCCACTCTCATCACATTATTGGTAACATAAGCCGTGTCTTTTAAAAACAACTTAAAACTGTTCCTAAATGTATGCAACAATTTAGAAAGTAGATTTTTTTGTTTTGTTTCTCCAAAATGTTTTGCTAATTTAAACTTCGTAAAAACAGGAAGATAGAGGGGGTTTGAGAGAAAACAACTTAGAACTCAAATATCAAAAAAAGCAACAAATTGTAAAATGCAAATCCTACAAATCAACTTCGAAGTAACAACAACATTTGTTACAAAACACACGACATTGTCAAGAGATCTGTGCCTCCTCTCCTTCCAAACAAAGCCTTAGTAAAAATCCTTTTAAAATGAACTACCATTTGTTGTTGTTTTTTTTCTCCACGACTTCAACATGCAACAACTTTTTGAAACTTCAGAGAGAGTTCAGTTGTTTTTTTCTTAGAAAATGAAAACAATTTCTGACATGTCTATTTAATCCGGCATAAATTGCTTTGACCTTTTACCAGTATTTCTTTTGGCTAAGTGTCAGTCGTAATGACGGGATGTAGATGGGGGTGGGTTATTTATGTAAAATATAATCACGTAATATTTTGAGTGTGTATGTCTTGTTTTTGTATAGTCTAAAGAAAAGGCCAACCATTAAGTCACGTTTTCGCACCATTAACCCATAAACCTCGAAGGCAAAAACAAAAACTGGGAAGCTCTACAGGCCTCCTGAACATCTCAAGCGTGGAAAATTATTTAACATAAATTTTCTAGCAACAATCGTAAATATTGAACTTTATGTTACGCATCCAAAGAAAACGTGGCTTATGTGCCACAATGTCCTTGACTACAAAAGCAAGGGGCTACGTCTTCGCTTCATTTGCTTAAGACATTACCTATTAGCAAAAAGCTGAGTAAAATATTTTATATTTTTAAAAATATTTAATATGCAAAGGACATTCACATATTTCAACACGAAGTCTAAGACAAATCCGAGGCAATTTAGAGATTTTAAGGGAGGGTAATCTTGGGAGAAAAAAACCATGATTGCCGTAAAATCCGACCAGAAATATATTAGAAGAATAATCCTTTAAAAATTGACCCTTAAAGATATTCTTTAAAAAATTCATGCCTTTTGGTAGTCACCAAACATATTCTTTAAAAAAATCCACGCCTTTTGATAGTCCCCAAAAATATTCTTTAGAAAATCCCCGCCAAAAATATTATTTAAAAACCCACGCCTTATTTGCCTCTATAAAACAATATTATTTAAAAACCCACGCCTTATGGTAGTCCCCGAAAAATATTATTTAAAAACCCCACGCCTTAGTATAGTCCCCAAAAATATTATTTAAAAACCCCACGCCTTAGTATAGTCCCCAAAAATATTATTTAAAAACCCCACGCCTTAGTATAGTCCCCAAAAATATTATTTAAAAAACACACGCCTTATGGTAGTCCCCGATAAATATTATTTAAAAAAACCCACACCTTATGATAGTCCCCGAAAAATATTATTAAAAAAACCCACGCCTTATGGTAGTCCCCGAAAAAATGTTATTTATTTTATTTTTATTTTATTTAAAAAATCTCGACTTATAGTAGGCCATAAAAAATAGTCTTAAAAAAATCCACGCCTTATAGTAGGCCATAAACAATAGTCTTTAAAAAATACACGCCTTATAGTAGGCCTTAAAAAATATTCTTTATAAAATCTACGCCTTATGGTAGTTCCCAAAAAAAAATATTCTTTATAAAATCTACGCCTTATGGTAGTTCCCAAAAAAAAATATTCTTTAAAAACTTCCACGCCTTATATAGGCCTAAAAATATTCTTTATAAAATCTACGCCTTATGGTAGTCCCCAAAAAAATATTCTTTAAAACTTCCACGCCTTATAGTAGGCCTTAAAAAATATTCTTTATAAAATCTACGCCTTATGGTAGTCCCCAAAAAAATATTCTTTAAAACTTCCACGCCTTATAGTAGGCCTTAAAAAATATTCTTTATAAAATCTACGCCTTATGGTAGTCCCCAAAAAAATAGTCTTAAAAAAATCCACGTCTTATAGTAGGCCATAAAAAATAGTCTTTAAAAAATCCACGCCTTATAGTAGGCCATAAAAGATATTCTTTAAAAAATCCACGCCTTATAGTAGGTCATAAAAAATAGTCTTTAAAAAATCCACGTCTTATAGTAGGTCATAAAAAATAGTCTTTAAAAAATCCACGCCTTATAGTAGGTCATAAAAAATAGTCTTTAAAAAATCCACGCCTTAGTTGGTCCTCGAAAAAGTTGTCTTTAAAAAATCCACGCCTTATAGTAGGTCATAAAAAATAGTCTTTAAAAAATCCACGCCTTATAGTAGGTCATAAAAAATAGTCTTTAAAAATTCCACGCCTTATAGTAGGTCATAAAAAATAGTCTTTAAAAAATCCACGCCTTATGTTAGTCCCCCAAAAAAATATTACATAAAAAATCCAATCCTTATGTCGGCCCTTAAAAATATTCTTTAAAAAATCTTCGACTTATGTTTATGGGTAGCCCAAATGGCAACCCTGCTTGCCATACAAACAAATCCTCTTTGATTCTCTGTCACCATCCTAAAAGTAGGCTTCACTTTTAATTTTTTCTTTGTCTTGTCTTTTGTTTTTCGTTTATGAACTAATATTACCCAAATCTCTACCCATGTCTTAAAGGATATCTTAGCTTTTATGTGATTTAATTTCTTCTACACGCACATAAACATTGTCACATATCTCTAAGACACACACACATACATATATAGCCACATAAATTACACTTGTCTGTGCCTATGTAGGTGACAATTTTTGTTTCAAGTTGAATTTTTGCCTGCAAGTAAGAGCTTAAATGATTTACTTTGGGTAAACGATGTTGTTGTTGTTTTTTAACTTCTTTCTAGCCACATCACCCCTCCCACCACCAACACCGCCTCTAAACATTTGCAAATCCTCTAAACATGAATTTACTGCTAAATATGATAAGGGTTTCCTATACGATGTGTGTGCTATTTTATCGCTGACACGCATTGTAAACATTGTGTGTGAGTATGTATGTGTGTGTGTTTTTTTGTCCGTGATAGCTCGAAAATATTTTGAGCAGCTTGTGGATTTTGTTTTGTAAATTGAAATTCAAAGTGACTTGTGCTCCGCTTTATTTTTTTCTTTTCGGCTAGATGACTTGGCCCATTTCCCTTTTTTATGCACGTGTGTGTGTGAGTGAGTTTTTTCTACTTTGACACTTGTATGTGTCATGTAACGGGGGGTAGACTAGGCATATAGTGTTCATTTTAGCTGTTTCCTTTTTTAAATTCACTTTATTTTGCTATTTTCTTCTTCGTCGCCTTAAAACTTGACAGCTTTGCGTGCCTTCGATGCCTTATCCTGTCACATGTGTTCAAGTTAAGAAATCAACGTAGAGGTGTAGTTCGTGCAGCATATGTGTGAGTGTGCAATTTGACATAACCTTAAGTAATTTCAATTAAGTTTGAAAATATTTACTTTATTAAGGGCCGGGATAAGACACAAGGTGATAGGTAGCAAAGAATATTGTTTGTTTATGTAAGGGGTTAGTCGAAAAAGAAGTAAATAAACGAAGTAAGGTATAGATAGTCTTTCAAAAAATGAAATAAATCACTGCAACATGAAAGGAGACGTTAATTTACATTTATAAATAAACTAGATTTTCAATTATAGTTCTGAGGGCCCATCAAAAAATATTCCTAAATAATTAAGTAATAAAGCGGGTCCTATACCTCTTTCAAAAAAAATATATATATTGCAGCCAAAAATAAATCACTGCAACATGATCCTTAAAAATATAGGATAGACGTTAATTTACATATGATATAAAAAATAAAAAACTTAGATACAAAATTTCTAAAAAACCAGGCCTTGTGATAGGCCTTAAAAATATTCTTTAAGCCCTTTGATAGCCCTTAAAACTATTCTTTAAAAAATCTACGTCTTATGATAGAAACAAAATGCTAATTTCAAATATTCAAAATGTAGACCTTTTGAGTTCATTAGTGGTCCGACAGAGTTCATCTTCGGATTAACACCCTTGTACGCTTTACAATGTTGGGATTAAATCGATTTCTCTGTTCGAATGGTCTTTCGAATAAACCAGTCACCATTCTCTGCGCATAACTAAGCCTATGAATAAAACAATAATTTTGCCTGATGTCTTCGTATAAATTATAAATAAACGAACAAGAGAGCCAATCATGTGCATCATGCAATGTGAGTTCACCCACATCGGGCCCAAGCAACATCTTTTTGGCCATGATATTGATGGGCCTGCCGCCGTACAGTGCTTACTTGATAAAGAAAATCTGTGGCCAATTATTTTTATAGCCTGAAGGTGCTGTTGAAGCATTCGAATAGTGTTTAAAATAATCAGTATAGCTGAGGTATATAAAAGCGAACCAGCTGATGGTTCACGCAGAAGGCGAAGGCCACGAAGTAGATGGAAAGATCAAGTGGAAGACAACATTACGAAACCTGGTCTTTCAAAATGGAAAAACCGCGCAAAAGACCGACGCTTCTGGAAATCTTTTTTTTATGGAACGAAAGTTCTGTCACAAGCTAGCTATGAAAGTAAGCATAGCTGAGGTTGAAATACATTTTATGTTCCCAGTTTTACGCTATGAGGACTGAACATGTTGGTACACAATTCTCCAAAAATTTATAATGATAAGTAAATAAACAAGATGTGCCATTGAAGCTATACTCAGATTCGAACTAATACCTCAAGAGTCATCGATACTGGCAACATGAGTAATATCGGCTTGTATAACTCACATCTAGTGACACATTTTTTTTAAACTATACACCAAAAAGTGGTGTGGGATTCAACAGATAAAAGATAGACAGTCGTACTGGCATAAATCGACACGAAATTTTATTATGATCAAGAATAAATTCACTTTATGTGGTCTGCGGGGAATATTTCGACTTGCTGCAAACGGAATGGCAAATTTAATATACACTCCATCTTATGGTGGAGGGTATAAAAAGAGATATGGGTACGTATGACTAGTGACACCCGTCATACGCCACCTCTGACCACTCATAAATGTTACCTTATTTTTATACCCTTCACCACACTGTGGTACAGGGTATTATGTCTTTGTGCATATGTTTGTAACAGGCAAAAATAATCGAGATAGACCCATGGTTCCGTTTGAGAATATGCATAGAATCACTGTCCGTCTGTCCGTCCGTCCGTCTGTCCATATATTTTTGTTAACAAAGTACAGGTCGCATTTATGATCCGATTTGGATGAAATTTGGCACAGGTCACTTAATTGGCCCAAGGACGAACTATTGAAATTGGAGAAAATCGGTCCACGTTTAGGCATAGCTCCCATATAAGGGTAGCCCCAATTTTTCGGTATTTTGAGGTTCTTGAGCGCGATTTTTAACTGAATTCGCTGAAATTTAGTAGTTTGTGTTCTTATTGAGTAACAAATCTCCCTACCAAAAATTATAAATAAAGGTCCATTTTTTCGGATAGCCCCATATAAGGGTACACCCAAATTTTCGGTATTTTGAGGTTCTTGAGCGCGATTTTTAACTGAATTCGCTGAAATTTGGTACTTTGAGTTCTTATTGGGTAGCAAATCTCCCTACCAAAAATTATAAATAAAGGTCCATTTTTTATTACCCCCAGATTACCCCCAATTTTCGGTATTTTGGGGGCTTTGATCGCATTTTTCGACCGAATTCGCTGAAATTTGGTACATTGTGTTCTTATTGGGTAGCAAATCTCCCTACCAAACATTATAAATAAAGGTCAATTTTTTCGGAAAGCCCCCATATAAGGGTACCCCCAATTTTCGGTATTTTCGGGTTCTTGGGCACGTTTTATAACTGAATTCTTTGAAATGTTGTACATTGGGTTCTTATTGGGTACCAAATTACTCCACTAAAAATTATAAATATAGGTCCAGTTTTTCTGGTAGTCCCCATATAACGGTACCCCCAAATTTTTGGTATTTTGGGGGTTCTAAACAAAGTACAGGTCGCATTTATGATCCGAATTGGATGAAATTTGGCATAGGTCACTTATTCGGCCCAAGGACGAACCCTATTGAAATTGGGAAAAATCGGTTCAGATTTAGATATAGCTCCCATATATATTTTCGTCCGATTTAATGTAAAGGGTCCTTATATCTCTCGATTTGCACGAAATTTGGTATAGCGTAATGAATTAGGTCTAGAAAGATGTGTGCAAAGTTTCGTGAATCGGTTCAGATTTGGATATAGCTCCCATATATATTTTCGTCCGATTTAAGGTAAATGGTGTACCAAAGTCTCTACAAATACTTCGATTTGCACGAAATTTGGCATAGCGTAAAGAATTATGTCTAGAATGATGTTGGTCTAGTTTCCTGCGAATCGGTTTAGATTTAGATATAGTTTCTAAATCTGACCAACTGAAAAATTTAATATCGACTGCAGAATGAGATGTTTATGGATCCAATTTCATTTTACTGGTCCTTTAAAAATGCGTCTGTTAGAATTCATCTGAATTCATTCATACCTAAAGTTCTGAAGGGTATCATATAGTCAGCCCCGTCCGACTTTACTACTTTCCTTGCTGGTTTATAGTGCATTTGGTTGAGTCTAAAATGATTTAGATATAGCACCCACATATATTTTTATACTATTTTACCTAAATGGTGCGCCATACAACCAAGCAAGTTTGACCAAAATTTACAAAAGAACTACGCTTAGATGATCTAGATCTAGCAGGTCTTCCCTACCTATAAGTGGTATTAAATAGATTTGTTTTATGTACCCATAGATCCGAGTTCTACCAATAGATCTGACAAAGGTATTTTATATGTATTTTAAAGGATATTATTTTTGTCGATTTTAATTTAATTTTATCAAAAATGTTTTTCTTTATACATTTCACCGCCACAATTTTCCATCATCAATATTTTTGAGCGTGACTGTTTTTGGTCACATATCGTCCGCCAATCATTTTTGTGGCAGCCTGCATACCAAAAATAACAATATTTTTCATGTGTCTACAATTTCTCTAAAACTAATAAAAATTTATGGACATTTACTTATATCTTTAGATATATTCGACAATATATTCATATTATTTTTACACCTTTGCGCATAATTTATCACCACGGACTACACGATGTGGTAAAAGCCAAACACAAACACACACACATAGAAACAAACAAAAGGCCCATAAGTTAGCCGAGACACATACACGAACCGGGAAAAAACTCAGGAAAAAATAATAAAATAAATTGAGAAGAAAAAATATTTCTTGACAGATATTAGCCTCATATATTGCAATGAACGTAGAGGAAAAAAGAGGAATTTCCTACCTTCCGTCACCCCTCCACTGAAACTTTCAAACGGACATACAGCTTTAGTTTATGCCCTGGTTTGTATGAGTCAGAAAAAAGTAGAAACATACGAAAAAACGTAGGCCAATCAACGTTAAGATACTACCTGCCAGTAAAAACACACGTGCACGGTAACCCTGCGACGATTTGAGGGGGCAAATTCATATCGCACTTTTCACTTTTGCAATATCATTCTATTACTTAAGGGGGGGTAGGGTGAATGCTACTGGTTGGAGGTTGCAAACAAAATATATATATTTATGTCAGTTTGTCTGTCTGCCTAAGTAATAGTCACGTGTTCACATTCAGCGCGCGTGTATACTTTAACAGTTGAAAGATTATTGTATTTACACAGAGGCTTTAGATTCTCTGTAACAAAGTTACTTTGGCTACTTTGTTAAAATGGAACCATGAAAATAAGAAGAAGAAAGTGTAACAAAAAAGTGGAAGAAAAGCAACATAAAACGTTTTCTGAACATGTACCAAACGTTTATCATTCTTGACTTGGTTATAAGTAAAATACCATTTCAGCAAAGATTTGCCACAGTTATGGTGGGTACGCGGTATAGCAGAAAAGGGGTGGGCTGGGACGAACCCCATTCCTTACATATGACAAGCGCTGCATGTTGCTGGTGGTAGTAGTAGTAATAAGTAATAGAAATGCAACGTGCCAATTGTGCAGCACGTTGGCCAGCATCCAAGGGGGGAAGGGATGAATCAATTTTTGACTATTTTGTTGTTTTATTTGATTGGAAAATATAAAATTCGATTTTATTCGAAATTCATTTAAAATTCTAAGGGAATAACATTGACAAGGTCAGAACCAAATGGTTTTCTACATATGAAATAAACGGAACTTAACAGTTTTATTTATAGATGGATAACTCTGTAACAAAGTTACTTTGGCTACTGATACCCAAAAAAAATATTTTTTTACATTAAAAGGTAATTTCCGAACATATACATTTTGCTTTGCTACAAATGATCTACATGAAATTATTTTCTATCGAAAGTGCGTTTTTATAGATCAAGAGTCCATGGGCTACCTTCGCGGAGAATCTGGGTAGGTCCAAACTTTCCCAATCGTAACATTCTTTCCGAATCCACAGACCTGTCGAAACAAATTAAATTTTAATGGTAACTTCATAGCGACTCTCTCATAGAAGTCCTGTTCTCTATTTTCCAAAAACTCTAGTAGTCGATATTCACAATCCTCCCTAGATACCAATTTTTATACACTACACAACTATGTTAGATTCGAATTAAATCAAAACAATTTTTGACACCGAGAATGGGGGGGTCCCCTTAATATAATATTGGAGATAATTGGAATGAAAAACTGTCCAAACCCCTTATTTATGAAGCCTTGCACAAATAAAATGTCTTCTGGATTTTTACTCAATATTTTTTAGATTTTTTAAAAATGTGCAATATTTATTTTTCAATATATAGAAGCCCATTTAATAGTCTGCTCTGTAGGACTTCCTCTGAAGGGCTGTTATTTTCACAAGGTCTTCGAAGTATATAATAAATAAATTACTTTATACAATATATCCGAGGGTCAGTTTTATATAAATTCCTTTCCGGATATATTCCGTAGAAAAATACTTTTTGAAGCTAACTTTTATAGAAAGCCGGAAACCTTCTATAGGGGAGCTCTGCTCTAAAGGAGGTTTCCTATTTAGTTGCTCTCTTTGTTCTGTTGATAAAATATTTTGAGGGTCTTCTAGATATATTCCTCAGATAAAACGCTTTTTGTCTAAGTGTTTGTTTATTATGTAGATAGAAGCCCATCAGAGCGTATGTTCTAAACAAACACCCTTTTGGAATTCTCTAAATATAAACTCAAACTTTCTTAAAGTGTGTATTTAGGTAGGAGGCCTCTTTGAGACCTTCTCTAGATGTAAACCATTTCAAAGGTATGCTATACGAAGTTTTGGAGGATATCTGTAGGCAGGATATACCTTTTACAATCGCTTTAATCATATACGACATTCTTCTGTCAGAAGACGTTTTGACCATTTTCTGTAGTTTTAGAGCCTGATGTCGGTATTATCTTCCGCAAGACCTTTTGAAAATAATATTGTATATGGAATACCGTTTAGAAGTCTCTACTATAGAGAAAATCATTTTGTGACCTTTTTTTCTTAGAGTGGAGATCTTTGGTAGGCATAATAGATATGTATTCTAACCACATAACACCTTCTTTAAGTCTTCTAAAGAGAAAAAAACTTGTAGGCAAAGATTTCCTTTTAAAACCCAAAACAATTTACCACAATTCCATCTTCCTGCTGACAAGTGATGGAAATTTGCACAACCTTTTGATTTAAGAAGCATTTCATAGCAATTTACATATGTGTGGCCATACACACACACATCTACACTTCAACCTAACTAATGATTGTGGTTTGTGTGGTTAGAAAAGCAATGTATTTACACTTAAGTGTTGAGCATAAAGGATCCATTTTTTGCATGTGCCTTGTGAAGACTTCTTAAAATCTGAAAAACTAAATAAAGACAGTCATTATGGCTGAAAGGTGTAGAAAAATCATTAATTGCAATACACATAAAAGAAACTAAATTTTTCTTGAAATCTGAGTTTTTGTTTCCTTATTGGTTTGTGGTCAGCATTTGATTTGGCCAATCGAAAAACAAAAAAATTGCCACAAACCATATCAAGAATTTTAAAATTTCTAAGAACATACTGAATTAAGAGATAACAAAGGCAAGCAAGCAATTTGAGGGTTCAATTAAATTTTAACTATAAGGTCAAATTAAATTTTTCCTTGGTAGGTATTGTTAAGGAAACAAGGAAAGGATTTAATGAAATACTAGCACTTAGTAGCAATTAAAGAGCAAGGCCACAGAATTGTATTTTATATAAAAAATTGAAGTAATTTTAAAGTACAAAGAAAACCACAATCGAGGTAAAGGCGGCCTAAAACTATGCTTCACAAAATTATTAAAGTTTTTGGGAAGATCCTTGAAAATGCTACAAGACATTTTCTGTTTACTACACATATTATAAGTCTAGCATTGCCTTCTGCTTCCTTCCTTCCACCTTCCTTCCTTTTAATATTCCACTACAAATACCACTCATGTAAATAGGCTGTGTGTGTGTTTGTATGCCCCAAAGCAAATTACTTGGAAATTTGATTACATTTCATGTAAAACTTTTGATTGTCTTTCATACGTGTAATATGTGGTTTGATTAAGTTTGATTGTGTGTGAACGACGAGAAGGAAAAAATAACTAAAGCAAAAAAAAAAACAACCAGAATTATTTTGAAAGTATGTTAAAGAAAAGTTTTATTGCTTGCCATAACATGTAAGCCTAAAAGTATGCTATGTGCGTTAAAAGTAACTATATATGACTTATTTGAGTGTGTGTGTGTGACTCTATGTGATAACTCCAATCAAACTTTCATGATCTATGGAATTCATATATTAATTACTTTTGGGAAATATTATTTAATAGGATAATAAGGAAATAAGGACTTGCCTTCAGATATGACAAAGGCAGACATAAGTCTCAGCATGGATATAAAAGTGGATTTTTTAAAGAATAATTTTTTGTAGCCGTCTTATATATTTTTAAGAAATCCACGTCTATTGCTGGGGTCTATTGTTATGTGTGTGTGAAAAAATATTTTTAAAAAATTCTTGCACATATTTTTAAAAAATTCACGCCTATGATGGATGTTCGAATAAATATTTTTAAAAAATTCACGCCTATGATGGGAGTTCGGAAATATATTTTTAAAAACTTCACGCCTATGATGGGTGTTCGAATAAATATTTTTAAAAAATTCACGCCTATGATGGGTGTTCGGAAATATATTTTTAAAAAATCCACGCCTAAGGAAAGTTCAAAAGTAGGACGTGTCGAATATATGATACCCTTCACCACTTTGGATACATACAAGAGATGCTAATATATACAATATCCTGTAGATATAACAGACATATAATTTTTAGAGGACGATTGAATTGGAATGGGGCGTAACTAAATGCGTGATCTACATAGATATTTAAACCAAGTAAAAATCTGAATGCATTGTATGTCAATCGGATTCTTTTGGGTAGCATTTGTATGAAATCGAGCAAAATAATGTATGTGGAGCTATATGTAAGTCTGGTCCTAATTGAGCAACAGTGAAGAAACTATATCTAAATCTAAGCCGATTTTCACAAAACGTCGTATACATTAATAAGGACCTACCTCAATATGTTGTGCAAAATTTTGTATCAATCGGACAATCCTTGGGAGTTTGGTGCATCATTTACCAAAAAATCAGAGACATATCCAAATCTGAACCGATTTTCACAAAACCATCAATGTGTATACGATCTGCAAAATTTTGTCTTAATAAAAAAAAAATATGGAAAGTTTGGTGCACCATTCACCAAAAATCGGATTAAACTATATATGAGAGCTATATCTAAATCTAACCCGATTTCAACAAAACTTCATACATATCAAAGAGGACCTAATTCAGTACGCTGTGCAAAATGTTGTCTCAATCGAAAAACTATTGGAATTTTAGTGCATCATTTACCTAAAATAGGACCAAACTATATATGGGAGCTTTATCTAAATCTGAACCGATTTCCACAAAACTTCGCATACATCAATCAGGACCTAATACAGTACAACTTGCAAGTTTGGTGCACAATTTACCTAAAATCGGACGAAACTATATATGGGAGCTATATCTAAATCTGTACCGATTTCCACAAAACTTCGCATACACCAATCAGGACCTAATTTAGTACGCTGTGCAATGTTTTTTTTTTTTATCAATCGAAAAAATATTTGAAGTTTTGTGCACCATTTACCTAAAGTCGGACAGAACTATATATGGGAGCTATATCAAAATCTGAACCGATTTCAATAGGGTTCGTACTTGGGCCAAACAAATAGGCTGTGCCAAATTTCATCCAAATCGGATCATTAATGCGTCCTGTACTTTGCTCACAAAAATACATGGCCGGACGGACAGACGAACATGCATAAATCGACTCAGAATGTGATTCTATGCATATTCTCTAAAGGAACCATGGCTCTATCTCGATTCCTTTTGCCTGTTACGAACATATGCCCAAAGACATAATACCCTGTACCACAGAGTGGTGAAGGGTATAAAAATCCAGGAATATTTTGGGTGTTTCAAAAAATATTTTTAAACCAGTGAGCGGAACAGTATAGTCGGACCGACTTCCACAAAAATCTAATTATGTGTGGTTCTATTTTCTGAGCTTGGGCAATATTTCGCGATATATGCACCCTCTTTACCGACTAGAGATCAACAAATATTACTAATATTCAGTACAGCCCTTCCAATTACTTGTCCAGATTCCCTTCACCATGGGTTGTGTTCTGATGTTCGGCTTTCAATTGTGACTTATAGATCGACTCGAAAATAAAGACACAAAAAACTAAGTTTTCGGTCCACTTCATCCAATTATTATTATCTGATAATCACCGAAAATTATAAGCGTTGTACTTGACGATATCTGGAAAATTTCAAAGCCATTTATTTCCGACCTCTAGTGTGGTAATGGGTTACTAAATAATATCTGAATACGTAAGCATCTGAATACAATCGACAATATAATTGTTAACAATTTAAAGGTCATCCACTCCTGTTGGGTCTATATCCTTCAAGTGTAAATATATGCGCTATATAATGCAAATTTTGTAATTTTTCACACAAAAGTCAAGGCCCATTTGACCCGCTAAATATTGACCGATCTTCATCAAAACTTGCCCATATTTTTTTTAAAAATCAACGTCTATGTAAAATCATAGAACAAATATTTTTAAAAAATTCACTCCTATATTGGACCATAGAATACTATTTTTAAACCAGTAAGGAAAGTAGTAAAGTCGGGCGGGGCCGACTATATGATACCCTTCACCACTTTGGGTATATTCAAAATTTTTGAAGGACCAATGGAATGAAAATGGATCCATAAACATGTCTTTCTGCAACCTATACTAAATTTTTCATTTGGTCAGATATAGAGTAATTGCGGTCTTTGAAGCGACCAGAAAATTTAACAAAAAACGTTTTTGGTCCATTCCATCCCCTAAATATTAACCGATCTTTTCCTAAAACAATAGGGGTCTTCATTGGCCAGAACCCATCCCACATGCAACATTTTGTGAAGACCCCTATTGTTCTTAACTGTAGCCTGTATCGTGTTTACAAATAATAACGGACAGACGGATGGACACACATGTCTAGATCGACTCGGTTTGTCGAGATATGACAATCGGTCTAGTTTAAAGTGAGTCTAGGACAAATATTTTACGGCGCTTCAAACTCTTGGGGCTGCACAAAGCCATAATACCCTGACAACAGGGTAAATAAATATTCACGTCTATAATGGGTGTTTGAAAAAATCTTCGCCTATTAGGGGTGTTTGTGGATTTTCTAAACAACACTTCTTAAAGGGTGTGTGTTTTATACAGTATTTTTAAGGGGCTACTACAGGCGGGGATTAAAAAAAAAACGTATTTAATGCCTACCTCAAGTCGTAGATATTTTAAAAAAATATTTTTTTTTCACAAGGCATGGAATTTATCTAAAAATATGTTTTAAAGCCTACCACGTGGTGCAAATTTTTTAAAAATAAGTTTTAAAACCTATCACGTGGTGTGGATTTTTTAAACATATTATTTTATTCATTTTGCCTTCTTAATGAAATTCCAAGCTTTAATATTTAAAGTCTTCCCATATGGTTCCAAACTACCCACAATATGTTGTTTACCAACAAATTATAGTTTTTGTGTGTGTTTTCGCCACATTGAACGCTTACAGCTGCTGGCGATTTAAATCCACTTCCCTTCCATTCTGACCACTTAATTCAATTCCCTCAAAATCACACACACAAACCCTCACACACACACTTCGAGATTCAATAACAAAGCTTAACGTTACGCTTACTTTATCTTGATTAAATTTCTCCCAATCCGCCAGCTATGGCTTGTTTCCAGCTTATGGCCGAACGACAACCGACATCCAGATCGAACCAACAACCATACTTCGTCTTTCTTTTTAAATTTAATTAAATTTCGTCCTACGATTTTTTTTTTGCCCCAAAGCCGCGACTGTTGAAAGCTTTTAAAACCCTTTTACATCTGCCACGAACGATGTTGAGAAAATTCTCATTTGTTTACTGTACGAGTATTGTGTTGTTTTCCCTTGTTTTTCCAAGGGCTGTTTTTCGCCGTTGACGCTGTCAACGTGGTTGTTGTTGCTGCTACTGTTTTCCACTTTTCACACTGAACATGCCATTAAATGTTAACGTCTTAACACTTGTCATTCACATTACGTGCTTCACTACATTAAATGCTTTGTTGTTGTTGTTGGTAGTAGTGCTGCTGTTGTTGTTGGCAAATAGTAGTACAGCTCTGCCGCATCAACACCATTGACATCATCAGCATCAGTGGAATCGGTAATTGTTGAGAGCGTGTAAAATTCGAAGGCCAAACATAAACAATAAGAATAGTTGTAGCAAAAATTAAAATGGTACACTCGAAGAAAATAGTTAGTTCATTGCAACGAATGAAGGATAGAAAACATATTTTTTTAAAAATCCACGCCTATGTAAGATCATAGAACAAATATTTTTAAAAACTCCACGCCTATATTGGACCATAGAACAATATTTTTAAACCAGTAAGGAAAGTAGTAAAGTCGGGCGGGGCCGTCTCTATGATACCCCTCACCACTTTGGGTAAATTCAAAATTTTTGAAGGACCAGTAGAATGAAATTGGATCCATAAAAATAAAAATATATATGGTAGCTCTATAAAAATTTGAACCGATTTCAAAAAAACTTTCCACATGCAAGGTTATATTTACTTCAGTATGTTGTGCAAAAGGTTGTGTCAGTTCGTCAAACGATGGGTCTTTGGTGCACCATTTATCTAAAATCAGACGAAACTATATATGGCAGCTATATTAAAATCGGAACCGATTCCTACAAAATTTGGCAAACTTTAGGCAATATAAATTTCAGTACATTGTGCAAAATTTTATAGCCAACGGCCTCACTTTAGGTCTTTTGTGCACCTTTTACATAAAATCGGAGGAACTATATCTAGGAGCTATATCTAAATCTCAATCGATTTCAACAAAACTTGCCACATGTTATGTTATAGTATATTTCGTACGTTGTGCAAAAATTTGTGCCAATCGGGCACACCTGGGGCGTTTGGTACAGAATTTGTATTCTAGGTTATAATAACTTCAGTACGTTGTGCAAAATTGTATGTCAATTTTGAGTAAAATCGGACGAAGCAATATATGAAGAAGCTGTATCTAAATCTGGACCGATTTAAACGAAGCTTACCAGAGATTAATTTATATTATCTACAGTTCATTGTACAAAATTGTGTGGCAATCGGACAAACTTTGGGTCTTTAGTGCACAATGTACATAAAATCGGAATAAACTATACATAGGAGTTATGTCTAAATCAGTACGCTATGACAAATTTTGTGCAAATAGAGAGATATATAGAGGATTTGATACACCATAAAATCCGCCGAAAATATATATGGGAGCTATATCTAAATCTGTGCCGATTTTACGAAATCTTAACACACATCATTCTAGACCTAAGTCATTAAGCCATTATGCCATTGACTTTAGTGCATCCTTTACATTAAATCGGATGACTGAAAACACATCATTCTAGACTCAATTCAGTTCGCTATGCCAAATTTTGTGCCAATCGAAAGATATATAGGACATTGGTACACCATTTACATTATATTGGTCGAACATATATATGAGAGTTAAATATAAATCTGAACCGATTTTCACGATTCTTAGCACACATCATTCTGGATCTGATTCAGTATCCTATGGCAAATTTCGTGCAAATCGGAAGATTTATAAGGACTTTGGGGTCCCATTTATTTTAGATCGGACGAAAATATATATGGGAGCTATATATAAACCTGACTCTATTTTCTCGAAACTTGGCACACATCATTCTAGGCTTAATTAAGAACGCTGTGCCAAATTTCGTGCAAATCGATAGATATATAGGGACTATGGTACACCATTTACATTAAATCAGACGAAAATATATATGGGAGCTATATACAAATCTGAACGGATTTTTCAATAGGGTTCGTCCTTGGGCCAAATAAGTGACCTATGCCAATTCTCCAATTCCAATTTTCATCCAATTCGGATCATAAATGCGATCTGTACTTTGTTTACAATTTAACATTGACAGACAGACGGACGGGCATGCATAAATCGACTCAGAAAGTGATTCAATGCATATTCTACCTCATTATGCCCTACACAACTATGCTGTCAGGGTATTATAGCTTTGTGCAGCCCCAAGAGTTTGTAACGCCGCGAAATATTGGTCCTAGACCCACCTTTAAGTATACCGATCGTCATATCTCGACTAGCTGAGTCGATCTAGACATGTGTGTCCGTCCGTCAATTATAATTTGTAAACACGATACAGG
Source organism: Musca vetustissima (assembly GCF_032173495.1). Classification (NCBI taxonomy): domain Eukaryota; kingdom Metazoa; phylum Arthropoda; class Insecta; order Diptera; family Muscidae; genus Musca; species Musca vetustissima. Next base: position 159,490 of record NW_026874309.1, read on the forward strand.
CCACTGTTATGGACCAATCTTCACGAAATTTTGCATGTAGGATGGGTTCTGGCCAATGAAGACCCCTATTGTTTTTGGTAAAGATCGGTTAATATTTAGGGGATGAAATGGACCAAATACTTAATTTTTGTCGGGTTTTCTGGTTGCTCCAGAGGCCGCAATTACGGCCCAAACCTCTCGTATTTTTACATGGAGAAGGGGATCGGGCCAAAGAATAAGCATGCCTGTTTTAATAAAGATCGGTCAATATTTAGCGGGTCAAATGGACCCTGACTTTTGTGTGAAAAATTACAAAATTTGTATTCTATAGCGTATATATTTGATAGTATATCCAAGAAATATAGCGCTGATCGATTTGAAATTTTCCATGAAGTTCCAGTTGTGGTCAAGGATGTACTGAATATTCGAAAATGTAAGGAAAAGGTTCTGTTGACCTCTAATCAGGAAAAAAGGGGGCAAATAGCAAAACATATTACCCAGATTCGGAATAAACATCCGCAGAAAGTTAGAGTTCCATGGTAGTTGTGTAGGGTATCGTATGGTCGGCCCCGTCCGACTATACTGCTCCGCTCACTGGTTTATTTTTGCGTATTACAAACATATGCACAAACACATAATACCCTGCACCACAGTGTTGAGAAGGGTATAAGTATAAAATCCACGCCTATTAGTGGCCCATGAACAAATATTTGTATAAAATCAACGCCTGTTCACGTCTATTGGTGCTCTCTGAAAAAATATTTTTAAAAAATCCACGCCGTTCTTAGTTCATTGAACATTTTTTCAAGAATCCAAACCCTTCAATATTATTTTCTCAGTGTATTCTCCCAACATTTTTAAGTGTTTTATGCGCTGAGGATACTCATACTTCGTTTTTTCCTTAAATCTGCTGTTTAAACAAATAACATACGTTTGTGTATCAAGTGTGTGTGTATGCTTTTCCCTTTATTTGTCCTGACTACACCGGAAACTCAAGCAACGGGGTTACAGTTGTGTATAAATTTTAATTTAATTTTTGCGGTTTATATTCGTACGTATACCCATGTACAAACATCCACATCGAACTATCCGAAGAACGTGTGGTGTTCTCTTGTTTCCTGTTTGCTTTGTTTGTGTTCTTGTTTGTTGCTGTTGTTAGTTCAGCGCAATTAATTGAACTTTTTGCCAGCTAAATACATATTGATGTTTTAGCAAAAGACGTACGAACGAACCAGCATGAAGCGAAGTACAGAGGCCAAACTGTCGAGCGGAGTTCGTGGTAGTTCATCATGGTGTGGATGTGTGTGTGTGGTTGTGGTTGTGTGTTTTTCAATTGCCTTCATTTACCCTGAACTCATCATCTTATTTTCTTTTCTGGTCATGTTACTTTAGCAAATGAGTAACAGTAAATGAAAATGAACAAACCCGAGTATGAACAACGAACCCGAATGTTGTACATCATTCGCCTCATGGCTTGTCTTATTTGATTACTATAATATACAACAACAACCGCACACGTTTGCTGTCTCAAAGTCTTGGCTTAAGACCGATCTCCTGTCTCCCCTGGCCCGTTTTTTTTTTTTGTTTGTTTGCTTTTCCAACTGATGGCATCGGTTTTTGGTTTTACATTCCACAAGCTATTC